>NW_025745395.1:451793-551969 GCF_021184085.1 Oncorhynchus gorbuscha | reverse complement strand
CAAGGTAAAAATGTGTCATTCTGCCCCTGAACAGGCAGTTAACCCACTGTTCCTAGGCTGTCAATGAAAATAATAGTTTATGCTTAACTGACTTGCCTAGTTAAAGGTAAAGTAATTCTGCCCAAAAACAATGAAAACGTCTCTCTCTCTTTAGGTGAGTGTTGGTGCCCACTTTGAAAAAGGCAACATGGACAGATAGGACTCTACCTGTGTCGAGCACATGCCCCTTTACCCTTCCTGTCTCTAAAGTGCCTCTCTATTGGTCCAGCGTCGTTCGTGGTTAGGGAAGGTTTGGCCCAGTGTGGTTAGGGGAGGGTTTGGCCCAGCGTGGTTAGCGGAGGGTTTGGCCCAGCGTGGTTAGGGGAGGGTTTGGCCCAGCGTGGTTAGGGAGGGTTTGGCCCAGTGTGGTTAGGGGAGGGTTTGGCCCAGCGTGGTTAGGGGAGGGTTTGGCCCAGCGTGGTTAGGGGAGGGTTTGGCCGGCACGTCCTTGTCCCATCGCGCTCTAGTAACTCCTTGTGGCGGGTCGGGCCAATGCACGCTGACTTCTGTCGCCAGCTGTACGCGTTTCCTCCGACACATTGGGAGAGCTGGCTTCCGGGTTAAGCGAGCAGTTTGTCAAGAAGCAGTGTGGCTTGGCGGGGTCGTGTTTCGGAGGACGCAAGACTATCGACCTTAACCTCTTCTGAGTCCATATGGGAGTGGCAGCGTTGGGACAAGACTGTAACTACCAATTGTAGAGAAAAAGGGGCCTTTGTAGCAAAAGATCAGTGTTGTTAAACTCTGGATGTCTTGATGTCATTGTATGTTTTTAAACTGTGGGCGTCAGTGGGCGTGGCCTGAAATATTTATTTATACTTTTTTTATGTAACATTTATTTAACTAGGGAAGTCAGTTAAGAACAAATTCTTATTTACAATGACAGCCTACTGGGAAACAGTGGGTTAACTGCCTTGTTCAGGGGAAAAACAAGTCGCCTGGATTGACTTGAGATGGTGCCTGTTTTAGTGGTTCCATTCTCCATCAGTAGAACAGCTATCCACTAGGGTGAAGATCTCAGGTCTTTCCTTGATTTCCCAGCATCCTCTCTTTCAATCTCCTCTGGTCATATAGGAGGATAAGATAATCTCAGATCTCCTCCAATGAGTTTTGGAGGGGGGGAGGACACAAGGAATCAAGAAAAGACTTTAGGGTGGTAGGTAGTCTAGTGTTGGGCCAGTAACTGAAAGGTCGATGGTTTGAATCCCCCAGCCGACTAGCTGATAAATCTATCAATGTGCTCCTTGAGCAAGGAACTTAACCCCCAATTGCTCCTGTAAGTCGCCCTGGATAAGAGCGTCTGCTTAATGACTCAAATGTACACATTTCACCAGAACAAGTAATCAGTTTCATAGTCCTTTATCTTGATGAATAGTTACACATTTACTCAATAAAAAACAAATAAAAGATGTTTCAAAGTTCAAAGAATCAATTCTCTGTTAAGTTAAATTTTGAAATGTCCAAATTATAAGATTTTTTGAGCGAATAGTTTGTATCCAATCAAAGTTTATAATCAAAACAAAATAGAAAATGCATTTGATCAAATGTGAACATGCCTCAAGATGAAAAATAGAAAAACACATTTAGGCCTATTTGTGAGTATGATTTTATATACAGTGCCTTGCGAAAGTATTCGGCCCCCTTGAACTTTGCGACCTTTTGCCACATTTCAGGCTTTAAACATAAAGATATAAAACTGTATTTTTTTGTGAAGAATCAACAACAAGTGGGACACAATCATGAAGTGGAACGACATTTATTGGATATTTCAAACTTTTTAACAAATCAAAAACTGAAAAATTCAGCCCCCTTAAATTAATACTTTGTAGCGCCACCTTTTGCTGCGATTACAGCTGTAAGTCGCTTGGGGTATGTCTCTATCAGTTTTGCACATCAGGAGACTGAAATGTTTTCCCATTTCTCCTTGCAAAACAGCTCGAGCTCAGTGAGGTTGGAAGGAGAGCATTTGTGAACAGCAGTTTTCAATTCTTTCCACAGATTCTCGATTGGATTCAGGTCTGGACTTTGACTTGGCCATTCTAACACCTGGATATGTTTATTTTTGAACCATTCCATTGTAGATTTTGCTTTATGTTTTGGATCATTGTCTTGTTGGAAGACAAATCTCCGTCCCAGTCTCAGGTCTTTTGCAGACTCCATCAGGGTTTCTTCCAGAATGGTCCTGTATTTGGCTCCATCCATCTTCCCATCAATTTTAACCATCTTCTCTGTCACTGCTGAAGAAAAGCAGGCCCAAACCATGATGCTGCCACCACCATGTTTGACAGTGGGGATGGTGTGTTCAGGGTGATGAGCTGTGTTGCTTTTACGCCAAACATAACATTACTATTAGAATGAAAGGCTGGGCATCTGGTGAAGGTCAACAACATGATATATTACTATTAGAATGAAAGGCTGGGCATCTGGTGAAGGTCAACAACACGATATATTACTATTAGAATGAAAGGCTGGGCATCTGGTGAAGGTCAACAACATGATATATTACTATTAGAATGAAAGGCTGGGCATCTGGTGAAGGTCAACAACATGATATATTACTATTAGAATGAAAGGCTGGACATCTGGTGAAGGTCAACAACATGATATATTACTATTAGAATGAAACGCTGGGCATCTGGTGAAGGTCAACAACATGATATATTACTATTAGAATGAAAGGCTGGGCATCTGGTGAAGGTCAACAACACGATATATTACTATTAGAATGAAAGGCTGGGCATCTGGTGAAGGTCAACAACATGATATATTACTATTAGAATGAAAGGCTGGGCATCTGGTGAAAGTCAACAACATGATATATTACTATTAGAATGAAAGGCTGGACATCTGGTGAAGGTCAACAACATGATATATTACTATTAGAATGAAAGGCTGGGCATCTGGTGAAGGTCAACAACATGATATATTACTATTAGAATGAAACGCTGGGCATCTGGTGAAGGTCAACAACATGATATATTACTATTAGAATGAAAGGCATCTGGTGAAGGTCAACAACATGATATATTACTATTAGAATGAAAGGCTGGGCATCTGGTGAAGGTCAACAACATGATATATTACTATTAGAATGAAACGCTGGGCATCTGGTGAAGGTCAACAACATGATATATTACTATTAGAATGAAAGGCATCTGGTGAAGGTCAACAACATGATATAATACTATTAGAATGAAAGGCTGGGCATCTGGTGAAGGTCAACAACATGATATATTACTATTAGAATGAAACGCTGGTCATCTGGTGAAGGTCAACAACATGATATATTACTACTAGAATGAAAGGCTGGGCATCTGGTGAAAGTCAACAACATGATATATTACTATTAGAATGAAAGGCATCTGGTGAAGGTCAACAACATGATATATTACTATTAGAATGAAAGGCTGGGCATCTGGTGAAGGTCAACAACATGATATATTACTATTAGAATGAAACGCTGGGCATCTGGTGAAGGTCAACAACATGATATATTACTATTAGAATGAAAGGCATCTGGTGAAGGTCAACAACATGATATAATACTATTAGAATGAAAGGCTGGGCATCTGGTGAAGGTCAACAACATGATATATTACTATTAGAATGAAACGCTGGTCATCTGGTGAAGGTCAACAACATGATATATTACTATTAGAATGAAACGCTGGGCATCTGGTGAAGGTCAACAACATGATATATTACTATTAGAATGAAAGGCATCTGGTGAAGGTCAACAACATGATATAATACTATTAGAATGAAAGGCTGGGCATCTGGTGAAGGTCAACAACATGATATATTACTATTAGAATGAAACGCTGGTCATCTGGTGAAGGTCAACAACATGATATATTACTACTAGAATGAAAGGCAGGGCATCTGGTGAAGGTCAACAACATGATATATTACTATTAGAATGAAAGGCATCTGGTGAAGGTCAACAACATGATATATTACTATTAGAATGAAAGGCATCTGGTGAAGGTCAACAACATGATATATTACTATTAGAATGAAAGGCTGGACATCTGGTGAAGGTCAACAACATGATATATTACTATTAGAATGAAAGGCTGGGCATCTGGTGAAGGTCAACAACATGATATATTACTATTAGAATGAAACGCTGGGCATCTGGTGAAGGTCAACAACATGATATATTACTATTAGAATGAAAGGCATCTGGTGAAGGTCAACAACATGATATATTACTATTAGAATGAAAGGCATCTGGTGAAGGTCAACAACATTATATATTACTATTAGAATGAAAGGCTGGGCATCTGGTGAAGGTCAACAACATGATATATTACTATTAGAATGAAACGCTGGGCATCTGGTGAAGGTCAACAACATGATATATTACTATTAGAATGAAAGGCATCTGGTGAAGGTCAACAACATGATATAATACTATTAGAATGAAAGGCTGGGCATCTGGTGAAGGTCAACAACATGATATATTACTATTAGAATGAAAGGCTGGGCATCTGGTGAAGGTCAACAACATGATATATTACTATTAGAATGAAAGGCTGGGCATCTGGTGAAGGTCAACAACATGATATATTACTATTAGAATGAAAGGCATCTGGTGAAGGTCAACAACATGATATATTACTATTAGAATGAAAGGCGGGGCATCTGGTGAAAGTCAACAACATGATATATTACTATTAGAATGAAAGGCTGGACATCTGGTGAAGGTCAACAACATGATATATTACTATTAGAATGAAAGGCTGGGCATCTGGTGAAGGTCAACAACATGATATATTACTATTAGAATGAAACGCTGGGCATCTGGTGAAGGTCAACAACATGATATATTACTATTAGAATGAAAGGCATCTGGTGAAGGTCAACAACATGATATATTACTATTAGAATGAAAGGCTGGGCATCTGGTGAAGGTCAACAACATGATATATTACTATTAGAATGAAGGCTGGGCATCTGGTGAAGGTCAACAACATGATATATTACTATTAGAATGAAAGGCATCTGGTGAAGGTCAACAACATGATATAATACTATTAGAATGAAAGGCTGGGCATCTGGTGAAGGTCAACAACATGATATATTACTATTAGAATGAAACGCTGGTCATCTGGTGAAGGTCAACAACATGATATATTACTACTAGAATGAAAGGCTGGGCATCTGGTGAAAGTCAACAACATGATATATTACTATTAGAATGAAAGGCATCTGGTGAAGGTCAACAACATGATATATTACTATTAGAATGAAAGGCTGGGCATCTGGTGAAGGTCAACAACATGATATATTACTATTAGAATGAAAGGCTGGGCATCTGGTGAAGGTCAACAACATGATATATTACTATTAGAATGAAAGGCATCTGGTGAAGGTCAACAACATGATATAATACTATTAGAATGAAAGGCTGGGCATCTGGTGAAGGTCAACAACATGATATATTACTATTAGAATGAAACGCTGGTCATCTGGTGAAGGTCAACAACATGATATATTACTATTAGAATGAAACGCTGGGCATCTGGTGAAGGTCAACAACATGATATATTACTATTAGAATGAAAGGCATCTGGTGAAGGTCAACAACATGATATAATACTATTAGAATGAAAGGCTGGGCATCTGGTGAAGGTCAACAACATGATATATTACTATTAGAATGAAACGCTGGTCATCTGGTGAAGGTCAACAACATGATATATTACTACTAGAATGAAAGGCAGGGCATCTGGTGAAGGTCAACAACATGATATATTACTATTAGAATGAAAGGCATCTGGTGAAGGTCAACAACATGATATATTACTATTAGAATGAAAGGCATCTGGTGAAGGTCAACAACATGATATATTACTATTAGAATGGGCATCTGGTGAAGGTCAACAACATGATATATTACTATTAGAATGAAAGGCTGGGCATCTGGTGAAGGTCAACAACATGATATATTACTATTAGAATGAAAGGCTGGGCATCTGGTGAAGGTCAACAACATGATATATTACTATTAGAATGAAAGGCATCTGGTGAAGGTCAACAACATGATATATTACTATTAGAATGAAAGGCATCTGGTGAAGGTCAACAACATGATATATTACTATTAGAATGAAAGGCTGGGCATCTGGTGAAGGTCAACAACATGATATATTACTATTAGAATGAAACGCTGGGCATCTGGTGAAGGTCAACAACATGATATATTACTATTAGAATGAAAGGCATCTGGTGAAGGTCAACAACATGATATAATACTATTAGAATGAAAGGCTGGGCATCTGGTGAAGGTCAACAACATGATATATTACTATTAGAATGAAAGGCTGGGCATCTGGTGAAGGTCAACAACATGATATATTACTACTAGAATGAAAGGCAGGGCATCTGGTGAAGGTCAACAACATGATATATTACTATTAGAATGAAAGGCATCTGGTGAAGATCAACAACATGATATATTACTATTAGAATGAAAGGCATCTGGTGAAGGTCAACAACATGATATATTACTATTAGAATGAAAGGCTGGGCATCTGGTGAAGGTCAACAACACGATATATTACTATTAGAATGAAAGGCATCTGGTGAAGATCAACACCATGATATATTACTACTAGAATGAAAGGCTGGGCATCTGGTGAAGGTCAACAACATGATATATTACTATTAGAATGAAAGGCTGGGCATCTGGTGAAGGTCAACAACATGATATATTACTATTAGAACGAAAGGCATCTGGTGAAGGTCAACAACATGATATATTACTATTAGAATGAAAGGCTGGGCATCTGGTGAAGATCAACAACATGATATATTACTATTAGAATGAAAGGCTGGGCATCTGGTGAAGGTCAACAACATGATATATTACTATTAGAATGAAAGGCTGGGCATCTGGTGAAGGTCAACAACATGATATATTACTATTAGAATGAAAGGCTGGGCATCTGGTGAAGGTCAACAACATGATATATTACTATTAGAATGAAAGGCATCTGGTGAAGGTCAACAACATGATATATTACTATTAGAATGAAACGCTGGTCATCTGGTGAAGGTCAACAACATGATATATTACTATTAGAATGAAAGGCTGGGCATCTGGTGAAGGTCAACAACATGATATATTACTACTAGAATGAAAGGCAGGGCATCTGGTGAAGGTCAACAACATGATATATTACTATTAGAATGAAAGGCATCTGGTGAAGGTCAACAACATGATATATTACTATTAGAATGAAAGGCATCTGGTGAAGGTCAACAACATGATATATTACTATTAGAATGAAAGGCTGGGCATCTGGTGAAGGTCAACAACATGATATATTACTATTAGAATGAAAGGCATCTGGTGAAGGTCAACAACATGATATATTACTACTAGAATGAAAGGCAGGGCATCTGGTGAAGGTCAACAACATGATATATTACTATTAGAATGAAAGGCATCTGGTGAAGGTCAACACCATGATATAGTACTATTAGAATGAAAGGCTGGGCATCTGGTGAAGGTCAACAACATGATATATTACTATTAGAATGAAAGGCTGGGCATCTGGTGAAGGTCAACAACATGATATATTACTATTAGAATGAAAGGCTGGGCATCTGGTGAAGGTCAACAACATGATATATTACTATTAGAATGAAAGGCTGGGCATCTGGTGAAGGTCAACAACATGATATATTACTATTAGAATGAAAGGCTGGGCATCTGGTGAAGGTCAACAACATGATATATTACTATTAGAATGAAAGGCATCTGGTGAAGGTCAACAACATGATATATTACTATTAGAATGAAAGGCTGGGCATCTGGTGAAGGTCAACAACATGATATATTACTATTAGAATGAAAGGCTGGGCATCTGGTGAAGGTCAACAACATGATATATTACTATTAGAATGAAAGGCTGGGCATCTGGTGAAGGTCAACAACATGATATATTACTATTAGAATGAAACGCTGGGCATCTGGTGAAGGTCAACAACATGATATATTACTATTAGAATGAAAGGCTGGGCATCTGGTGAAGGTCAACAACATGATATATTACTATTAGAATGAAAGGCATCTGGTGAAGGTCAACAACATGATATATTACTATTAGAATGAAAGGCTGGGCATCTGGTGAAGGTCAACAACATG
The DNA here is from genome assembly GCF_021184085.1 of Oncorhynchus gorbuscha. Classification (NCBI taxonomy): domain Eukaryota; kingdom Metazoa; phylum Chordata; class Actinopteri; order Salmoniformes; family Salmonidae; genus Oncorhynchus; species Oncorhynchus gorbuscha. The sequence goes on along the minus strand of NW_025745395.1, from coordinate 543,775 downwards.
ATATATTACTATTAGAATGAAAGGCTGGGCATCTGGTGAAGGTCAACAACATGATATATTACTATTAGAATGAAAGGCTGGGCATCTGGTGAAGGTCAACAACATGATATATTACTATTAGAATGAAATGATATATTACTATTAGAATGGGCATCTGGTGAAGGTCAACAACATGATATATTACTATTAGAATGAAACGCTGGGCATCAGGTGAAGGTCAACAACACGATATATTACTATTAGAATGAAAGGCTGGGCATCAGGTGAAGGTCAACAACACGATATATTACTATTAGAATGAAAGGCTGGGCATCTGGTGAAGGTCAACAACATGATATATTACTATTAGAATGAAAGGCATCTGGTGAAGGTCAACAACATGATATATTACTATTAGAATGAAAGGCTGGGCATCTGGTGAAGGTCAACAACATGATATATTACTATTAGAATGAAAGGCATCTGGTGAAGGTCAACAACATGATATATTACTATTAGAATGAAAGGCATCTGGTGAAGGTCAACAACATGATATATTACTATTAGAATGAAAGGCTGGGCATCTGGTGAAGGTCAACAACATGATATATTACTATTAGAATGAAAGGCTGGGCATCTGGTGAAGGTCAACAACACGATATATTACTATTAGAATGAAAGGCTGGGCATCTGGTGAAGGTCAACAACATGATATATTACTATTAGAATGAAAGGCTGGGCATCTGGTGAAGGTCAACAACATGATATATTACTATTAGAATGAAAGGCTTGTATGGAAACTAACTGCGTTTCTCTGTCCAATAGAATAATTAGTCTGTCCAATAGAATAACCCCTCCTGTTATTATGTAAAAACCTGTTTTTCGCTTTGTCATCATGGGGTATTGTGATGTCATTATGGGGTATTGTGTGTTAATTGATGAGCATTTTCATATATTTCCAATTACTGCAACTCGCTGTTGGCTAGGCTCCCTGCCTGTGCCATTAAACCCCTTCAACTCATCCAGAACGCCGCAGCCCATCTGTTGTTCAACCTTCCCAAGTTCTCTCACGTCACCCCGCTCCTCCGTTCTCTCCACTGGCTTCCAGTTGAAGCTCGCATCCGCTACAAGACCATGGTGCTTGCCTACGGAGCTGTGAGGGGAACGGCACCTCAGTACCTCCAGGCTCTGATCAGGCCCTACACCCAAACAAGGGCACTGCGTTCATCCACCTCTGGCCTGCTCGCCTCCCTACCACTGAGGAAGTACAGCTCCCGCTCAGCCCAGTCAAAACTGTTCGCTGCTCTGGCCCCCCAATGGTGGAACAAACTCCCTCACGACGCCAGGACAGCGGAGTCAATCACCACCTTCCGGAGACACCTGAAACCCCACCTCTTTAAGGAATACCTAGGATAAGTAATCCCTCTCACCCCCCCCCCCTTTAAGATTTAGATGCACTATTGTAAAGTGACTGTTCCACTCGATGTCATAAGGTGAATGCACCAATTTGTAAGTCGCTCTGGATAAGAGCGTCTGCTAAATGACTTAAATGTAAATATGTTGTAGATATGTGGTAGTAGAGTAGGGGCCTGAGGGCACACACTTAATATGTTGTAGATATGTGGTAGTAGAGTAGGGGCCTGAGGGCACACACTTAATGTGTTGTAGATATGTGGTAGTAGAGTAGAGGCCTGAGGACAAACTTAATATGTTGTAGATATGTGGTAGTAGAGTAGGGGCCTGAGGGCACACACTTAATATGTTGTAGATATGTGGTAGTACAGTAGGGGCCTGAGGACACACTTAATATGTTGTAGATATGTGGTAGTACACTTAATAGTAGGGTCTGAGGACACACTTAATATGTTGTAGATATGTGGTAGTAGAGTAGAGGGTCTGAGGACACACTTAATATGTTGTAGATATGTGGTAGTAGAGTAGGGGCCTGAGGACACACTTATATGTGTTGTGAAATCTGTCTATGAAGGTTTTGTAATGTTTTTAAAATGTTTAACTGCCTTAGTTTAGCTGGACACCAGGAAGAGTAGGGGCCTGAGGACACACACTTAATGTGTTGTAGATATGCCTTAGTTTAGCTGGACCAGGAAGAGTAGGGGCCTGAGGAACACAGTAATGTGTTGTAGATATGCCTTATATTTAGCTGGACCCCAGGAAGAGTAGGGGCCTGAGGACACACACTTAATGTGTTGTAGATATGCCTTAGTTTAGGGAGGAATCCATCATAAATACAAACACAAAGACTTGCGCCACTTACTTACTTAAATAATCGTTGACACTTTGCAATAATGTTACTGGAATTAAAGTCCTACATGTTTTATTACCCAATTAATAATTAAACACGGTCCACTCCTAACAATTTGTAAGACTCTTTTTTTGTGCATAAAAAAATGGACAGAGACCAGTCTGGAAATCAATCAGCAGCGTTTATTCTCCAGAACTGAACATGAAACATTATACAACGGGTTATAAACTGAAAATGACGTCATTAGTCTTCGTTCCGTCTCTTCTCCACACCGGTACAAAGGCTGTATAGTTCTCAAGCCTTCCCACATCCGTCTCCCACCAATTTAGATCATTTATGACCGAGCCAAGGTCTGCCTGTGTAGATCAGCATTCTAGCCAGTCTGACGATATTCATTTTCAGTCATTTCTACCATCATTGTTCTAATTCTTGATTATATTTACAGTAACATTAGTATTCTGAGTACTGGGTAAAAGAAATTCTGATTACATATACAGTAACAGAATTAGTATTCTGATTAGTACATATACAGTAACATAATAGTATTCTGATTAGTACATATACAGTAACATAATAGTATTCTGATTAGTACATATACAGTAACATAATTAGTATTCTGATTAGTCAGTCCTGATTGAAATGTATACAGAATTAGTATTCTGATTAGTACATATACAGTAACATAATAGTATTCTGATTAGTCAGTCCTGATTGAAATGTATACAGAATTAGTATTCTGATTAGTACATATACAGTAACATAATAGTATTCTGAATGGTCAGTCCTGATTGAAATGTATACAGAATTAGTATTCTGATTGGTCAGTCCTGATTGAAATGTATACAGAATTAGTATTCTGATTGGTCAGTCCTGATTGAAATGTAGACAGAATGAGTCATTATTGATTTTAAAAAATCCCTTAACAAATAGAAAATCATATGATGAACAACAGAGGGTTTATACTTATCAAATCAATCAAAGCTCATCAAAACCAAATAGACAATTTTAAATATTTAATCTGATATTTAGACACGATCATGTCTCTAAATGAAACAACAACAAAAGTAAAAACTTTTTTTTCTGGTTTCATACAATTTGATTTCACGTGGCATGAAACAAGAACACAAATGATCAGTCAGAAACACAAGTCAGAACACAGCCTCTCTATTCTCTCATGTGATTTCAGGTCCTCTGACTGGGAAAATGTCTTTCCACACTGAGAGCAGTGGTATGTCTTCTCCTCCTGTGTATGTATTCTTTCATGCTTATTCAGCTGCCTTAACCAATTAAATCTTTTTCCACACTGGGAGCAGTGGTAGGTCTTATCCCCTCCTGTGTGTTTCCTGTCATGCATAATCAGGGCTTCTAACTGGGTAAACCACTTTCCACACGAGGAACATTGGTACTTTTCCTTTTTGTATGTGTGTATATGCTCATGGAATTTCAGAGTTCTTAAACTCAGAAAACTCTTTCCACAATGTGAACATGTGCTAGAGTTCTCTCCAGAGTGCATTTGCATATGATCTTTGAGGTCCCTTAACTGCCTAAAACTCATTCCACACTGGGAACAGTGGTAAGGCTTTTCTCCTGTGTGTATTCTCTCGTGTAATTTCAGATATTCCGATCGTCTAAAACTCTTTCCACAGTAGGTACAGTGGTAAGGCTTCTCACCTGTGTGTATGCTCTCATGCCTTTTCAAGGTTTTTAACTCTGAAAAAGCAATTCCACATTTGGAGCAGTGATAAGGCTTCTCTCCAGAGTGTATTCGCTTATGACTTTTCAGACTCCCTAACTGAGTAAAACTCTTTCCACACTGGGAACAGTGGTGGCGCTTTTCTCCTGTATGTATTCTCTTATGATCTTTCAGGTCCCTTGACTGGTTAAAACTCTTTCCACACTGGGAGCAGTGGTATGGCTTTTCTCCTGGATGTATTCTCTTGTGCTTTTTCAGGGACCCCATCTCAGTAAAACTCTTTCCACACTGGGAGCAGTGGTAAGGTTTATCACCTGTGTGTGTCCTCTCGTGTCTTTTCATGGTCCCGAACTGGGTAAAACTCTTTGCACACTGGGAGCAGTGGTATGGTCTTGCTGGTTTGGACATTTCTTCCTCTGGTTCCTCAGAGTCTGGTCTTTCTCCTGCCAAAAACAAACAAAGTGTTTATTTAATCATAGAGACATGAATGAAACTTCCACATGATTCCACATATTTATTCCACATTTTTAATCCAAATCAGATCCATTTTACAGTGTGGCTTTAGAGGAATACAGAGAGATTCTGGTAACTAGCATTAGCTCAATGACTGGAAGTCTACAGGTACAGTAGCATATGCTAAGGTACCTGTATTCCCAATCTGGCCCTCATACCATCACGGTCACCTAATCATCCCCAGTCTACAATTGGCACATTCATCCCCCATCCTCTCCCCTGAAACTATTCCCAATTGCGTTGGTTTAAATGAGAATGTGTTCTCAGTCAACTTACCTGGTAAAATAAGGGCTAAATGAAATAAGGGCTAAATAAAATAAGGGTTAAATAAAATAAGGGCTAAATAAAATAAGGGTTAAATAAAATAGGGGTTAAATAAAATAACGGCTAAATAAAATAATGGTTAAATAAAAGAGGGCTAAAAAAATCCAGTCATTTAAATAACACTAGTTATTATTGGCTCACAAAACAACCTCTTCAGTTCCTTCCTGCTGCACAAGACAAAACAATGGTATAAAGAAAAGAAAGAATCTCACGCTGTTCCGACAAAAAAACAACACATTCAATGTAGAACTTCACTAGAATGTCCATAAACAATTCCTCACAGTGTCATCCTTCTACAGTAGAATGTCCATAACAGGGGGATTCCTCCAGGTCATCCTCTACAGTAGAATGTCCATACAGGGGATTCCTCACTACGTGTCATCCTTCTACAGTAGAATGTCCATACAGGGGGATTTCAATGTGTCATCCTTCACAGTAGAATGTCCATACAGGGGGATTCCTCACTACGTGTCATCCTATCTACAGTAGAATGTCCATACAGGGGGATTCCTCACTATGTGTCATCCTTCTACAGTAGAATGTCCATACAGGGGATTCTCACTCACTACGTGTCATCCTTCTACAGTAGAATGTCCATACAGGGGGATTCCTCACTACGTGTCATCCTTCTACAGTAGAATGTCCATACAGGGGGATTCCTCACTACGTGTCATCCTTCTACAGTAGAATGTCCATACAGGGGGATTCCTCACTACGTGTCATCCATCTACAGTAGAATGTCCATACAGGGGGATTCCTCACTATGTGTCATCCTTCTACAGTAGAATGTCCATACAGGGGGATTCCTCACTACGTGTCATCCATCTACAGTAGCAATGGATTAACACTCACCAGTTAGTCCAGAATGTCATACTTCTACAGTAGAATGGATTCCTCACCAGTTAGTCTACAGTAGAATGTGTCATCCTATTTCTACAGTAGAATGGTACATTCCTCAGCTATTTAACACCACCAGTTAGTCTAGCAGTAGAATGTCCATACAGCTATTTAACACCACCAGTTAGTCCTAGCAGTAAGGGTACATTACATTACATACAGCTATTTAATACCACCAGTTAGTCCTAGCAGGGGTACATTCATACAGCTATTTGTCATCCTTCCTACAGTAGGGAATTACATTACATACAGCTATTTAACACCACCAGTTAGTCCTAGCAGTCATCATTCTACAGCTATTTAGAAGTTGTCCTAGCAGTAAGGGTACATTACATTACATACAGCTATTTAACACCACCAGTTAGTCCTAGCAGTAAGGGACATTCCATACAGCTATTTAACACCACCAGTTAGTCCAGCAGTAAGGGTCATTCATTACATACAGCTATTTAATACCACCAGTTAGTCCAGCAGTAAGGGTACATTACATTACATACAGCTATTTAACACCACCAGTTAGTCCTAGCAGTAGAATTACATACAGCTATTTAATACCACCAGTTAGTCCTAGCAGTAAGGGTACATTACATTACATACAGCTATTTAACACCACCAGTTAGTCCTAGCAGTAAGGGTACATTACATACAGCTATTTAACACCACCAGTTAGTCCTAGTAGAAGGGTACATTACATACAGCTATTTAACACCACCAGTTAGTCCTAGCAGTAAGGGTCATCATTACATACAGCTATTTAACACCACCAGTTAGTCCTAGCAGTAAGGGTACATTACATACAGCTATTTAACACCACCAGTTAGTCCTAGCAGTAAGGGTACATTACATACAGCTATTTAACACCACCAGTTAGTCCTAGCAGTAAGGGTACATTACATTACATACAGCTATTTAACACCACCAGTTAGTCCTAGCAGTAAGGGTACATTACATACAGCTATTTAACACCACCAGTTATCCTACCAGTCTACATTACATACAGCTATTTAAACCACCAGTTAGTCCTAGCAGTAAGGGTACATTACATTACATACAGCTATTTAACACCACCAGTTAGTCCTAGCAGTAAGGGTACATTACATACAGCTATTTAACACCACCAGTTAGTCCTAGCAGTTTGTACATTACATACAGCTATTTAACACCACCAGTTAGTTAGCATGGGTCAAATTACATACAGCTATTTAACACCACCAGTTAGTCCTAGCAGTAAGGGTACATTACATTACATACAGCTATTTAATGACCACCAGTTAGGGAGGGAGGAAGGGTACATTACATTACATACAGCTATTTAACACCACCAGTTAGTCCTAGCAGTAAGGGACACATTACATACAGCTCATTTATGGATGCACCAGTTAGTCCAGCAGTTGTCATTAAACAGCTATTTAACACCACCAGTTATCCCCAGAGGAGTACATTACATACAGCTATTTAATACCACCAGTTAGTCCTAGCAGTAAGGGTACATTGCATTACATACAGCTATTTAACACCACCAGTTAGTCCTGGCAGTAAGGGTACATTACAGACCATACAGCTGTATGCTAGACCAGACCAAGCTGAATCATGCTAGACCAGACCAAGCTGTCCTGCTAGACCATTACATAAGCTGTTTGCTAGACCAGACCAGCTGTATGCATAGACCAGACCAAGCTGTATGCTAAGACATTACAGACATACAGCTGTTTAACTAGACCAGTTACCAAGCTGTACATCTACATACAGCTATTTAACACCTCTAGTCCTCTAGGGATACATTACATTACCACCAGCTATCTTTTAACACCATCAGTTGTTCAGAACTCTGCTGGTTGTCCTGGTACATTACAGAGACTATTTCTAAGATCCTACCAGGGTACATCCTGTACAACTGTTGAACACCACCAGAAGGATCAAACAGAGGGTGCGGGACATTACTGTCTAATTGCAATAACAGATCACAGAAATATATGAGTCAGCATGACCAGACCAATATGAATCCTTTTCAGTGTTAGATCCAGACCAGATCTACTATTGCCAAGTCTTACAAGACCAAGGTCATGAAGCTTGTATATCTAAGACCAAGGGCCAGAAATGTCCAGACCAACTTTCATCATGATGCACTTTACCATTGGTGTTCGATGCAAATGTAAAAGGGTCGTTCCAGGTTTTAAATGGGTGCATTTTTCGTCCACATTCGATATTTTAAGTCTTATGAATTATCTAAACACCAATCCACTTTCATTGAATTTTGCAAAAAAGCCTGTTATATTAGATATTTTAAGAGGTCAATTTTAAAACTTTAATTAGATGAGGTGCACTGTAGACCACATGGAGAATTAAATACATCTCATTTAAAAGTCCCATTAGCAGGGGCAGAACGACCGAGTTTCACCTTGTCCGCGCAGGGATTTGAGTTGCAACGCTCTAACCACTAGGCTACCTGCCACCCCGATATGTGACACTGACAGATTGCCTCTTCAACAATTCCTATAGTACTGAACAACATATTCAAGTGTAGAACTTCAGTATAATGCCCCTTAAAACCACACAATTGTTCAACAACTGCAGTTTGTGTCCCTATTTTTAAGACGATACTCACTGGTGTTAACAGGATCTTCAGTCTCCTCCTCATCCTCCTCTTTAATTGAGAAAGCCTCCTCTTCCTCTTTTACTCCAAAAGGTTCTTTCTCTTCTTTCACTGTAATATCCACCTCTTCTTCTTCTAATGTGACAGTCTCCTCTTCTTCATTTTTTATTCTTAAAGCTTCTTCCTCTTCTTCTTTTACGATGATGTTCAGCCCTAGAGCTTCTTTCTCCGAATAGCTTAGTGAGCACATGGTCGCGATGTTAGCAAGCTAGATAGTTAGCATTAGCGTTTAGCCTAGTGCAGTAACGTTAACAATTGAACAAATTAGCCAATTTAATTTAACAAGCAAATAACTTCTTTTTTTCAACTAGTCAATACGTAAAACAGAATGATGTTTGAAAACACTGACATAAATATAAACAAGACTGGTTTAATGTGCGCTACCGAAGTGGTTGAATCAGTAGTGTTTTACTGCCGTTGAAGCTTTCCGTCCACTAGATTATACGTCACGCAAGAAACATCACCTGAAATCCTTCCATCGCCATCTGCTGACTGGAGTGGGTAACGCAGATTGGTAAAATCTCCATTCCATAATTTATTCTGGCGAACAATGTCATAAGAAGTAATTTAAAAACAACCAGATGTTGTGTTCTCTTTTACTTCATACAGCTAATACTTTCCTCCAGGGCGGACCTTCCCATTAGGCAACAAATTGTCGATGGCCACATAAAAAAAAAATATAAAAAATAGGGCCAAGACACATGGCTAACAACACATAATTGGGGTGGCTGGTAGCCTCGTGGTTAGAGCATTGGCCTAGTAACCGAATCCCTGAGCTGACAAGGTAAAAATGTGTCATTCTGCCCCTGAACAGGCAGTTAACCCACTGTTCCTAGGCTGTCAATGAAAATAATAGTTTATGCTTAACTGACTTGCCTAGTTAAAGGTAAAGTAATTCTGCCCAAAAACAATGAAAACGTCTCTCTCTCTTTAGGTGAGTGTTGGTGCCCACTTTGTAAAAGGCAACATGGACAGATAGGACTCTACCTGTGTCGAGCACATGCCCCTTTACCCTTCCTGTCTCTAAAGTGCCTCTCTATTGGTCCAGCGTCGTTCGTGGTTAGGGGAAGGTTTGGCCCAGTGTGGTTAGGGGAGGGTTTGGCCCAGCGTGGTTAGCGGAGGGTTTGGCCCAGCGTGGTTAGGGGAGGGTTTGGCCCAGCGTGGTTAGGGGAGGGTTTGGCCCAGTGTGGTTAGGGGAGGGTTTGGTCCAGCGTGGTTAGGGGAGGGTTTGGCCCAGCGTGGTTAGGGGAGGGTTTGGCCGGCACGTCCTTGTCCCATCGCGCTCTAGTAACTCCTTGTGGCGGGTCGGGCCAATGCACGCTGACTTCTGTCGCCAGCTGTACGCGTTTCCTCCGACACATTGGGAGAGCTGGCTTCCGGGTTAAGCGAGCAGTTTGTCAAGAAGCAGTGTGGCTTGGCGGGGTCGTGTTTCGGAGGACGCAAGACTATCGACCTTAACCTCTTCTGAGTCCATATGGGAGTGGCAGCGTTGGGACAAGACTGTAACTACCAATTGTAGAGAAAAAGGGGCCTTTGTAGCAAAAGATCAGTGTTGTTAAACTCTGGATGTCTTGATGTCATTGTATGTTTTTAAACTGTGGGCGTCAGTGGGCGTGGCCTGAAATATTTATTTATACTTTTTTTATGTAACATTTATTTAACTAGGGAAGTCAGTTAAGAACAAATTCTTATTTACAATGACAGCCTACTGGGAAACAGTGGGTTAACTGCCTTGTTCAGGGGAAAAACAAGTCGCCTGGATTGACTTGAGATGGTGCCTGTTTTAGTGGTTCCATTCTCCATCAGTAGAACAGCTATCCACTAGGGTGAAGATCTCAGGTCTTTCCTTGATTTCCCAGCATCCTCTCTTTCAATCTCCTCTGGTCATATAGGAGGATAAGATAATCTCAGATCTCCTCCAATGAGTTTTGGAGGGGGGGAGGACACAAGGAATCAAGAAAAGACTTTAGGGTGGTAGGTAGTCTAGTGTTGGGCCAGTAACTGAAAGGTCGATGGTTTGAATCCCCCAGCCGACTAGCTGATAAATCTATCAATGTGCTCCTTGAGCAAGGAACTTAACCCCCAATTGCTCCTGTAAGTCGCCCTGGATAAGAGCGTCTGCTTAATGACTCAAATGTACACATTTCACCAGAACAAGTAATCAGTTTCATAGTCCTTTATCTTGATGAATAGTTACACATTTACTCAATAAAAAACAAATAAAAGATGTTTCAAAGTTCAAAGAATCAATTGTCTGTTAAGTTAAATTTTGAAATGTCCAAATTATAAGATTTTTTGAGCGAATAGTTTGTATCCAATCAAAGTTTATAATCAAAACAAAATAGAAAATGCATTTGATCAAATGTGAACATGCCTCAAGATGAAAAATAGAAAAACACATTTAGGCCTATTTGTGAGTATGATTTTATATACAGTGCCTTGCGAAAGTATTCGGCCCCCTTGAACTTTGCGACCTTTTGCCACATTTCAGGCTTTAAACATAAAGATATAAAACTGTATTTTTTTGTGAAGAATCAACAACAAGTGGGACACAATCATGAAGTGGAACGACATTTATTGGATATTTCAAACTTTTTAACAAATCAAAAACTGAAAAATTCAGCCCCCTTAAATTAATACTTTGTAGCGCCACCTTTTGCTGCGATTACAGCTGTAAGTCGCTTGGGGTATGTCTCTATCAGTTTTGCACATCAGGAGACTGAAATGTTTTCCCATTTCTCCTTGCAAAACAGCTCGAGCTCAGTGAGGTTGGAAGGAGAGCATTTGTGAACAGCAGTTTTCAATTCTTTCCACAGATTCTCGATTGGATTCAGGTCTGGACTTTGACTTGGCCATTCTAACACCTGGATATGTTTATTTTTGAACCATTCCATTGTAGATTTTGCTTTATGTTTTGGATCATTGTCTTGTTGGAAGACAAATCTCCGTCCCAGTCTCAGGTCTTTTGCAGACTCCATCAGGGTTTCTTCCAGAATGGTCCTGTATTTGGCTCCATCCATCTTCCCATCAATTTTAACCATCTTCTCTGTCACTGCTGAAGAAAAGCAGGCCCAAACCATGATGCTGCCACCACCATGTTTGACAGTGGGGATGGTGTGTTCAGGGTGATGAGCTGTGTTGCTTTTACGCCAAACATAACATTACTATTAGAATGAAAGGCTGGGCATCTGGTGAAGGTCAACAACATGATATATTACTATTAGAATGAAAGGCTGGGCATCTGGTGAAGGTCAACAACACGATATATTACTATTAGAATGAAAGGCTGGGCATCTGGTGAAGGTCAACAACATGATATATTACTATTAGAATGAAAGGCTGGGCATCTGGTGAAGGTCAACAACATGATATATTACTATTAGAATGAAAGGCTGGACATCTGGTGAAGGTCAACAACATGATATATTACTATTAGAATGAAACGCTGGGCATCTGGTGAAGGTCAACAACATGATATATTACTATTAGAATGAAAGGCTGGGCATCTGGTGAAGGTCAACAACACGATATATTACTATTAGAATGAAAGGCTGGGCATCTGGTGAAGGTCAACAACATGATATATTACTATTAGAATGAAAGGCTGGGCATCTGGTGAAAGTCAACAACATGATATATTACTATTAGAATGAAAGGCTGGACATCTGGTGAAGGTCAACAACATGATATATTACTATTAGAATGAAAGGCTGGGCATCTGGTGAAGGTCAACAACATGATATATTACTATTAGAATGAAACGCTGGGCATCTGGTGAAGGTCAACAACATGATATATTACTATTAGAATGAAAGGCTGGGCATCTGGTGAAGGTCAACAACATGATATATTACTATTAGAATGAAAGGCTGGGCATCTGGTGAAGGTCAACAACATGATATATTACTATTAGAATGAAAGGCTGGGCATCTGGTGAAGGTCAACAACATGATATATTACTATTAGAATGAAAGGCATCTGGTGAAGGTCAACAACATGATATATTACTATTAGAATGAAAGGCTGGGCATCTGGTGAAGGTCAACAACATGATATATTACTATTAGAATGAAACGCTGGTCATCTGGTGAAGGTCAACAACATGATATATTACTATTAGAATGAAAGGCTGGGCATCTGGTGAAAGTCAACAACATGATATATTACTATTAGAATGAAAGGCATCTGGTGAAGGTCAACAACATGATATATTACTATTAGAATGAAAGGCTGGGCATCTGGTGAAGGTCAACAACATGATATATTACTATTAGAATGAAACGCTGGGCATCTGGTGAAGGTCAACAACATGATATATTACTATTAGAATGAAAGGCTGGGCATCTGGTGAAGGTCAACAACAAGATATATTACTATTAGAATGAAAGGCTGGGCATCTGGTGAAGGTCAACAACATGATATATTACTATTAGAATGAAAGGCTGGGCATCTGGTGAAGGTCAACAACATGATATATTACTATTAGAATGAAAGCTGGGCATCTGGTGAAGGTCAACAACATGATATATTACTATTAGAATGAAAGGCATCTGGTGAAGGTCAACAACATGATATATTACTATTAGAATGAAAGGCTGGGCATCTGGTGAAGGTCAACAACATGATATATTACTATTAGAATGAAACGCTGGTCATCTGGTGAAGGTCAACAACATGATATATTACTACTAGAATGAAAGGCAGGGCATCTGGTGAAGGTCAACAACATGATATATTACTATTAGAATGAAAGGCATCTGGTGAAGGTCAACAACATGATATATTACTATTAGAATGAAAGGCATCTGGTGAAGGTCAACAACATGATATATTACTATTAGAATGAAAGGCTGGACATCTGGTGAAGGTCAACAACATGATATATTACTATTAGAATGAAAGGCTGGGCATCTGGTGAAGGTCAACAACATGATATATTACTATTAGAATGAAACGCTGGGCATCTGGTGAAGGTCAACAACATGATATATTACTATTAGAATGAAAGGCTGGGCATCTGGTGAAGGTCAACAACATGATATATTACTATTAGAATGAAAGGCTGGGCATCTGGTGAAGGTCAACAACATGATATATTACTATTAGAATGAAAGGCATCTGGTGAAGGTCAACAACATGATATATTACTATTAGAATGAAAGGCTGGGCATCTGGTGAAGGTCAACAACACGATATATTACTATTAGAATGAAAGGCATCTGGTGAAGGTCAACAACATGATATATTACTATTAGAATGAAAGGCTGGGCATCTGGTGAAGGTCAACAACATGATATATTACTATTAGAATGAAAGGCTGGGCATCTGGTGAAGGTCAACAACATGATATATTACTATTAGAATGAAAGGCTGGGCATCTGGTGAAGGTCAACAACATGATATATTACTATTAGAATGAAAGGCTGGGCATCTGGTGAAGGTCAACAACATGATATATTACTATTAGAATGAAAGGCTGGGCATCTGGTGAAGGTCAACAACATGATATATTACTATTAGAATGAAAGGCTGGGCATCTGGTGAAGGTCAACAACATGATATATTACTATTAGAATGAAAGGCTGGGCATCTGGTGAAGGTCAACAACATGATATATTACTATTAGAATGAAAGGCTGGGCATCTGGTGAAGGTCAACAACATGATATATTACTATTAGAATGAAAGGCTGGGCATCTGGTGAAGGTCAACAACATGATATATTACTATTAGAATGAAAGGCTGGGCATCTGGTGAAGGTCAACAACATGATATATTACTATTAGAATGAAAGGCATCTGGTGAAGGTCAACAACATGATATATTACTACTAGAATGAAAGGCAGGGCATCTGGTGAAGGTCAACAACATGATATATTACTATTAGAATGAAAGGCATCTGGTGAAGGTCAACAACATGATATATTACTATTAGAATGAAAGGCTGGGCATCTGGTGAAGGTCAACAACATGATATATTACTATTAGAATGAAAGGCTGGGCATCTGGTGAAGGTCAACAACATGATATATTACTATTAGAATGAAAGGCTGGGCATCTGGTGAAGGTCAACAACATGATATATTACTATTAGAATGAAAGGCTGGGCATCTGGTGAAGGTCAACAACATGATATATTACTATTAGAATGAAAGGCTGGGCATCTGGTGAAGGTCAACAACATGATATATTACTATTAGAATGAAACGCTGGGCATCTGGTGAAGGTCAACAACATGATATATTACTATTAGAATGAAAGGCTGGGCATCTGGTGAAGGTCAACAACATGATATATTACTATTAGAATGAAAGGCATCTGGTGAAGGTCAACAACATGATATATTACTATTAGAATGAAAGGCTGGGCATCTGGTGAAGGTCAACAACATGATATATTACTATTAGAATGAAAGGCATCTGGTGAAGGTCAACAACATGATATATTACTATTAGAATGAAAGGCATCTGGTGAAGGTCAACAACATGATATATTACTATTAGAATGAAAGGCTGGGCATCTGGTGAAGGTCAACAACATGATATATTACTATTAGAATGAAAGGCTGGGCATCTGGTGAAGGTCAACAACATGATATATTACTATTAGAATGAAAGGCATCTGGTGAAGGTCAACAACATGATATATTACTATTAGAATGAAAGGCTGGGCATCTGGTGAAGGTCAACAACATGATATATTACTATTAGAATGAAAGGCATCTGGTGAAGGTCAACAACATGATATATTACTATTAGAATGAAAGGCTGGGCATCTGGTGAATAACAACATGATATATTACTATTAGAATGAAACCTGGTGTCAACAACATTTTTCGCTATTGTCATCATGGGGTATTGTGAAGGTCAACATGATATATTACTATTAGAATGAAATGAGCATCTTTCAACAACATGATATATTACTATTAGAATGAAAGGCATCTGGTGAAGGTCAACAACATGATATATTACTATTAGAATGAAAGGCTGGGCATCTGGTTGGTCAACAACATGATATATTACTATTAGAATGAAACGCTGGGCATCTGGTGAAGGTCAACAACATGATATATTACTATTAGAATGCTCGCATCTGGTGAAGGTCAAGACCATGGTACTATTAGAATGAAAGGCTGGGCATCTGGTGAAGGTCAACAACATGATATATTACTATTAGAATGAAACCTGGGCATCTGGTGAAGGTCAACAACATGATATATTACTATTAGAATGAAAGGCATCTGGTGAAGGTCAACAACATGATATATTACTATTAGAATGAAAGGCATCTGGTGAAGGTCCCATTCAAAAATGAAAGGCTGCATCTGGTGAAGGTCAACAACATGATATATTACTATTAGAATGAAAGCGGCATCTGGTGAAGGTCAACAACATGATCCGGATTACTACATGAAACCCCATCTTTAAGGAATACCATGATATATTACTATTAGAATGAATCCCTGGGCATCTGGTGAAGATTTACATGATATACTATTAGAATGAAAGGCTGGGCATCTGGTGAAGGTCAACAACATGATATATTACTATTAGAATGAAAGCTGGGCATCTGGTGAAGGTCAACAACATGATATATTACTATTAGAATGAAATATGTTGTAGATATGTACTAGTAGAGAAAGGGGCCTGAGGTCAACAACATGATATATTACTATTAGTAGAAAGGCTGGGCATCTGGTGAAGGTCAACAACATGATATATTACTATTAGAATATGTGGCATAGAAGAGGCCTCAGGACAACATGATATAATACTATTAGAATGAAATGCTGGCATCTGGTGAAGGTCAACAACATGATATATTACTATTAGAATGAAAGGCTGGGCATCTGTGAAGATAACAACATGATATATTACTATTAGAATGAAAAGGCATCTGAAGGTCACAACATGATAATTGTTGTAGATATGTGGTAGTACATGATATATTACTATTAGAATGAAAGGCTGGGCATCTGGTGAAGGTCAACAACATATGTGGTAGTAGAGTAGAAAGGCATCTGGTGAAGGTCAACACATGATATATACTATTAGAATGAAAGGCTGGGCATCTGGTGAAGGTCAACAACATGATATATTACTATTAATATGCATTGTAGATATGATATATTACTATTAGAATGGGCATCTGGTGAAGGTCAACAACATGATATATTACTATTAGAATGAAAGAGTGGGCATCTGGTGAAGGTCAACAACATGATATATTACTATTAGAATGAAAGGCTAGGGGCATCTGGTGAAGGTCAACAATATGATTGTAGATATTAGAAGAAAGTAGGGGCATCAGGTGAGGTCAACACACGATATATTATATTAGAATGATATGTGGGCATCTGGTGAAGGTCAACCTGATATATTACTATTAGAATATGTTGTAGATATGTGGTACTATTAGAATGAAAGGCTGGGCATCTGGTGAAGGTCAACAACATGATATGTTGTACTATTAGAATAGAGTAGGGGCCTGAGGGAACACATTAATTGTATGTAGAATGTGGTAGTACAGATATATTACTGAGGAACACACTTAATGTGTTGTAGATATATGGTAGTAGATGTAGGCTGGGCATCTGAAGGTCAACAACATGATAATTACTATTAGAATGAAAGGTAGGGGCATCTGGTGAAGGTCAACAACATGATATATTACTATTAGAATGAAAGAGCTGGGCATCTGGTGAAGGTCACACAACATGATATATTACTATTAGAGTAGAGTAGGGGCCTGAGGACACACACTTAATATGTTGTAGATATGTGGTAGTAGAGTAAGGGGTCCTGTGAAGGAAACACACTTATATGTGTTGTAGATATGTGGTAGTAGTCATTAGGGGTCTGAGGACACACTTAATGAGTTGTAGATATTGGTATTAGAATGTAGGGGCCTGAGGACACACTTAACATAGATATGTGGTACTATTAGAGTAGGGGTCTGAGGCACACTTGAAGTGTTGTAGATATGTGGTAGTAGAGTGAGGGGCTGGGCACACTTAATGTGTTGTGATATGTGGTAGTAGACAAGGGCATCTGTGGACACACTTAATGATGTTGTAGATATGTGGTAGTAGAGAGCTAGGGGTCTGAGGAAAAACTTAATGATGTTGTAGATATGTGGTAGTAGAGTAGGGGCTGAGGACACACTTAATATGTTGTAGATATGTGGTAGTAGAGAGGGGTCTATTAGACACACTTAAGTGTTGTAGATATGTGGTAGTAGTCAAGGACTCTGAGGACACTACTTAAATAATGTTGTAGATATGTGGTAGTACAGTAGGGGCCAATTAAATGAAACACACTTAATGACTCTTTGTTGTAGATATGTGGTAGTAGAGTAGGGGTCTGAAATCAACACACTTAATATGTTGTAGAATGTGGTAGTATAGTAGGGTTATCTGCTGGGACACACTTAATGTGTTGTAGATATGTGGTAGTAGAAAGGGGTCTGAGGAACACAACTTAATGTGTTGTAGATATTGGTAGTAGAGTAGAGGCCTGAGGACACATTTAATGTGTTGTGAAATCTATTATTTGAAGTCATTTTGTAATGATTATTTTAAAATTGTTTAACTGCCTTAGTAATAGTAACTGATTAGACACCAGGAAGAGTATTAGGGGCCTGAGGACATAACACACTTAATGTGTTGTAGATATGAAATAGTTTACTGGATTAGGAAGAGTAGGGGATTGAGGAACACACTTAATGTGTTTAGATATTCTGATTGGGAGGAATCCATGATAAATATGTAACACAAAGATTCGCCACTTACATATAAATAATCATAATAGTATTTGCAATAATGTTACTGGAATTAAAGTATTCTGATTAGTACATATGTTTTATCTACCCAATTAAATTACACGGTCCACTCCTAATTTGTAAGACTCTTTTTTACATATACATAAATAATGGACAGAGACCAGTCTGGAAATCAATCAGCATATACAGTTAATATTCTCCAGAACTGAACATGAAACATTATACTGATTAACGGGTTATAAACTTAAAATGTAACGTCATTAGTCTTTGTTACATATACAGTAACATAATAGTCTTCTCCACACCGTAACAAAGGCTGTATAGTTCTCAAGCCTTCTGACATCCATCTCCCACCAATTTAGATCATTGATTAGTGACCTGATTGTGTACAGGTCTGATTGTGTAGATCAGCATTAGTAGCCAGTCTGTCATAAGTTCATTCATTTCTAAAGTCATTGTTCTATTCTTGATTATATTTACACACATTATATTCAGTACTGGGATTGAAATGTATACAGAATTAGTATTCTGATTAGTACATATAGAGTAACATAATTAGTATTCTGATTAGTACAGTCCTGATTGAAATGTATACAGAATTAGTATTCTGATTAGTACATATACAGTAACATAATAGCATTCTGATTAGTACATATACAGTAACATAATAGTATTCTGATTGGTCAGTCCTGATTGAAATGTAGACAGAATTAGTATTCTGATTGGTCAGTCCTGATTGAAATGTAGACAGAATTAATATTCTGATTAGTACATATACAGTAACATAATAGTATTCTGATTAGTCAGTCCTGATTGAAATGTACAGAATTAGTATTCAGAATTAGAGTATTAGTATTCTGATTAGTACATAAAGTAACATAATTAGTATTCTGATTAGTCAGTCCTTTTAGCTCATGGAACAGCATTAACATAGCATTCTGATAGTACATATACAGTAAACATAATAGACCATTGGTCAGTCCTGTATTGACTGTAGACAGCTTTAGTCTCTACCAATTGGTCAGTCCTGATTGATTATTATTACATAATTAGTATTCTGATTAGTCAGTCCTGATTGAAATGTATACAGAATTAGTATTCTGATTGGTCAGTCCTGATTGAAATGTAGACAGAATTAGTATTCTGATTGGTCAGTCCTGATTGAAATGTAGCAACAGAATTAGTATTCTGATTAGTCAGTCCTGATTACATGTAACATAATTAGTATTCTGATTAGTCAGTCCTGATTGAAATGTAACAGAATTAGTATTCCTGATTGATTAGTATTCTACATATACAGTAACATAATTAGTATTCTGATTAGTCAGTCCTGATTGAAATGTATACAGAATTAGTATTCTGATTAGTACATATACAGTAACATAATAGTATTCTGATTAGTACATATGAAAGTAACATAATTAGTATTCTGATTAGTAGACATGGCGCTTGTAATAGTAGTGGGTTCTGATCCCCGGGAACCATACGTAGAATGTATGCACACATGAATTAGTATTCTGATTAGTACATATACAGTAACATAATAGTATTCTGATTGGTCAGTCCTGATTGAAATGTATACAGAATTAGTATTCTGATTGGTCAGTCCTGATTGAAATGTATACAGAATTAGTATTCTGATTAGTACATATACAGTAACATAATAGTATTCTGATTAGTACATATACAGTAACATAATAGTATTCTGATTAGTCAGTCCTGATTGAAATGTATACAGAATTAGTATTCTGATTGGTCAGTCCTGATTGAAATGTATACAGAATTAGTATTCTGATTGGTCAGTCCTGATTGAAATGTAGACAGAATTAGTATTCTGAGTAGTACATATACAGTAACATAATAGTATTCTGAATGGTCAGTCCTGATTGAAATGTATACAGAATTAGTATTCTGATTGGTCAGTCCTGATTGAAATGTATACAGAATTAGTATTCTGATTGGTCAGTCCTGATTGAAATGTAGACAGAATAGTCATTATTGATTTAAAAAATCCCTTAACAAATAGAAAATCATATGATGAACAACAGAGGGTTTATACTTATCAAATCAATCAAAGCTCATCAAAACCAAATAGACAATTTTAAATATTTAATCTGATATTTAGACACGATCATGTCTCTAAATGAAACAACAACAAAAGTAAAAACTTTTTTTCTGGTTTCATACAATTTGATTTCACGTGGCATGAAACAAGAACACAAATGATCAGTCAGAAACACAAGTCAGAACACAGCCTCTCTATTCTCTCATGTGATTTCAGGTCCTCTGACTGGGAAAATGTCTTTCCACACTGAGAGCAGTGGTATGTCTTCTCCTCCTGTGTATGTATTCTTTCATGCTTATTCAGCTGCCTTAACCAATTAAATCTTTTTCCACACTGGGAGCAGTGGTAGGTCTTATCCCCTCCTGTGTGTTTCCTGTCATGCATAATCAGGGCTTCTAACTGGGTAAACCACTTTCCACACGAGGAACATTGGTACTTTTCCTTTTTGTATGTGTGTATATGCTCATGGAATTTCAGAGTTCTTAAACTCAGAAAACTCTTTCCACAATGTGAACATGTGCTAGAGTTCTCTCCAGAGTGCATTTGCATATGATCTTTGAGGTCCCTTAACTGCCTAAAACTCATTCCACACTGGGAACAGTGGTAAGGCTTTTCTCCTGTGTGTATTCTCTCGTGTAATTTCAGATATTCCGATCGTCTAAAACTCTTTCCACAGTAGGTACAGTGGTAAGGCTTCTCACCTGTGTGTATGCTCTCATGCCTTTTCAAGGTTTTTAACTCTGAAAAAGCAATTCCACATTTGGAGCAGTGATAAGGCTTCTCTCCAGAGTGTATTCGCTTATGACTTTTCAGACTCCCTAACTGAGTAAAACTCTTTCCACACTGGGAACAGTGGTGGCGCTTTTCTCCTGTATGTATTCTCTTATGATCTTTCAGGTCCCTTGACTGGTTAAAACTCTTTCCACACTGGGAGCAGTGGTATGGCTTTTCTCCTGGATGTATTCTCTTGTGCTTTTTCAGGGACCCCATCTCAGTAAAACTCTTTCCACACT
Source organism: Oncorhynchus gorbuscha (assembly GCF_021184085.1). Taxonomy (NCBI): domain Eukaryota; kingdom Metazoa; phylum Chordata; class Actinopteri; order Salmoniformes; family Salmonidae; genus Oncorhynchus; species Oncorhynchus gorbuscha. Next base: position 522,593 of record NW_025745395.1, on the reverse strand, counting down.
GGGAGCAGTGGTAAGGTTTATCACCTGTGTGTGTCCTCTCGTGTCTTTTCATGGTCCCGAACTGGGTAAAACTCTTTGCACACTGGGAGCAGTGGTATGGTCTTGCTGGTTTGGACATTTCTTCCTCTGGTTCCTCAGAGTCTGGTCTTTCTCCTGCCAAAAACAAACAAAGTGTTTATTTAATCATAGAGACATGAATGAAACTTCCACATGATTCCACATATTTATTCCACATTTTTAATCCAAATCAGATCCATTTTACAGTGTGGCTTTAGAGGAATACAGAGAGATTCTGGTAACTAGCATTAGCTCAATGACTGGAAGTCTACAGGTACAGTAGCATATGCTAAGGTACCTGTATTCCCAATCTGGCCCTCATACCATCACGGTCACCTAATCATCCCCAGTCTACAATTGGCACATTCATCCCCCATCCTCTCCCCTGAAACTATTCCCCATTTCGTTGGTTTAAATGAGAATGTGTTCTCAGTCAACTTACCTGGTAAAATAATGGTTAAATGAAATAAGGGCTAAATAAAATAAGGGCTAAATGAAACAAGGGCTAAATAAAACAAGGGTTAAATAAAATAAGGGCTAAAGAAAATAAGGGCTAAAGAAAATAAGGGCTAAATAAAATAAGGGCTAAATAAAATAAGGGCTAAATAAAATAAGGGCTAAATAAAATAGGGGTTAAATAAAATAACGGCTAAATAAAATAATGGTTAAATAAAAGAAAGAGGGAAAAAGACATCCAGTCATTTCACTAACACTAGTTATTATTGGCTCACAAAACAACCTCTTCAGTTCCTTCCTGCTGCACACAGACACCATAACAATGGTATCCAGGACTGACAGAAAATCAGAATCTCACGGTGTTCCGACATTAAATAACAACACATTCAATGTAGAACTTCACTAGAATGTCCATACAGGGGGATTCCTCACTACGTGTCATCCTTCTACAGTAGAATGTCCATACAGGGGGATTCCTCACTACGTGTCATCCTTCTACAGTAGAATGTCCATACAGGGGGATTCCTCACTACGTGTCATCCATCTACAGTAGAATGTCCATACAGGGGGATTCCTCACTATGTGTCATCCTTCTACAGTAGAATGTCCATACAGGGGGATTCCTCACTACGTGTCATCCTTCTACAGTAGAATGGACGTGTCATCCTTCTACAGTAGAATGGATTCCTCACTACGTGTCATCCTTCTACAGTAGAATGGTCGTTTCATCCTTCTACAGTAGAATGGATTCCTCACTACGTGTCATCCTTCTACAGTAGAATGTCCATACAGGGGGATTCCTCACTACGTGTCATCCTTCTACAGTAGAATGTCCATACAGGGGATTCCTCACTACGTGTCATCCATCTACAGTAGAATGGATTCCTCACTACGTGTCATCCTTCTACAGTAGAATGTCCATACAGGGGATTCCTCACTACGTGTCATCCATCTACAGTAGAATGTCCATACAGGGGGATTCCTCACTAGTGTCATCCTTCTACAGTAGAATGTCCATACAGGGGGATTCCTCACTACGTGTCATCCTTCTACAGTAGAATGTCCATACAGGGGGATTCCTCACTACGTGTCATCCATCTACAGTAGAATGTCGTGTCATCCTTCTACAGTAGAATGGATTCCTCACTACGTGTCATCCTTCTACAGTAGAATGGATTCCTCATACAGTTTCATCCTTCTACAGTAGGGATTCCTCACTACGTGTCATCCTTCTACAGTAGAATGTCCATACAGGGGGATTCCTCACTACGTGTCATCCTTCTACAGTAGAATGTCCATACACGTGTCATCCATCTACAGGGGATTCCTCACTACGTGTCATCCTTCTACAGTAGAATGTCCATACAGGGGGATTCCTCATCGTGTCATCCATCTACAGTAGAATGTCCATACAGGGGGATTCCTCACTACGTGTCATCCTTCTACAGTAGAATGTCCATACAGGGGGATTCCTCACTACGTGTCATCCTTCTACAGTAGAATGTCCATACAGGGGGATTCCTCACTACGTGTCATCCAATAAGCAGTAGCAGTACAGCTATTTAACACCACCAGTTAGTCCAGCAGTAAGTGTTATGATATTCATAACATCCATATCCACCAGTCTATCTTCCTGTCAACTAACAGAACTCTGCTGGTTGTCCTGGTAACAGATACCAGTGGGCAGATCTATTGTATTTGTTCAAACTAAACTAAATCACTTACTTTGATGTGTCAAAACTGATCCTTTCTTCTTCTTCTCCTCTCGCAGTAAGGTGCTACCAGGAGAGGAATGACACGGGGACTGCGGGAGGGAGGAAGGGCTAGCGTTGTCCTGGTAACCATAAAGAGGGGACACAAACACACATCATTATGGATGCTGATGTCACTGTTGTCATAAACTGCTTTACAGAAATCCATCCCCAGAGAGACCAAGCTGTATGCTAGACCAGACCAAGCTGTATGCTAGACCAGACCAAGCTGTATGCTAGACCAGACCAAGCTGTATGCTAGACCAGACCAAGCTGTATGCTAGACCAGACCAAGCTGTATGCTAGACCAGACCAAGCTGTATGCTAGACCAGACCAAGCTGTATGCTAGACCAGACCAAGCTGTATGCTAGACCAGACCAAGCTGTATGCTAGACCAGACCAAGCTGTATGCTAGACCAGACCAAGCTGTATGCTAGACCAGACCAAGCTGTATGCTAGACCAAACCAAGCTGTACCATCTGGTGTTCTGATCTGGAGAGACTCTTCTCTGCCTCGTCAGCATCAGGATGTTGTTGAGGCTCCCCAGAGGATCCACCATAGTCATGTCTGTCTCCTGTGTGAATGAGAACATCAAACAGATGGTAAACATATGATCTACTATTGCAATCAGAGTCTTACAAGAGGCATGAATATATCTAAACAGGGCCCAAATGTCCACTTTCATCATGATGCACTTTAATTTACGATGCAAATGTAAAAGGGTCGTTCCACTAAATGGGTGCATTTTTCGTCCACTTCGATATTTTAAGTATGAATTACGCACCAATATTGAATTTTAAAAGCCTGTTATATTAGATGAGGTGCACTTTAATGTAGACCACATGGAGAATTAAATACATCTCATTTAAAAGTCCCATTAGCAGGGGCAGAACGACCGAGTTTCACCTTGTCCGCGCAGGGATTTGAGTTGCAACGCTCTAACCACTAGGCTACCTGCCACCCCGATATGTGACACTGACAGATTGCCCCTTCAACAATTCCTATAGTACTGAACAACATATTCAAGTGTAGAACTTCAGTATAATGCCCCTTTAAAACCACACAATTGTTCAACAACTGCAGTTTGTGTCCCTATTTTTAAGACGATACTCACTGGTGTTAACAGGATCTTCAGTCTCCTCCTCATCCTCCTCTTTAATTGAGAAAGCCTCCTCTTCCTCTTTTACTCCAAAAGGTTCTTTCTCTTCTTTCACTGTAATATCCACCTCTTCTTCTTCTAATGTGACAGTCTCCTCTTCTTCCTTTTTTATTCTTAAAGCTTCTTCCTCTTCTTCTTTTACGATGATGTTCAGCCCTAGAGCTTCTTTCTCCGAATAGCTTAGTGAGCACATGGTCGCGATGTTAGCTAGCTAGATAGTTAGCATTAGCGTTTAGCCTAGTGCAGTAACGTTAACAATTGAACAAATTAGCCAATTTAATTTAACAAGCAAATAACTTCTTTTTTTCAACTAGTCAATACGTAAAACAGAATGATGTTTGAAAACACTGACATAAATATAAACAAGACTGGTTTAATGTGCGCTACCGAAGTGGTTGAATCAGTAGTGTTTTACTGCCGTTGAAGCTTTCCGTCCACTAGATTATACGTCACGCAAGAAACATCACCTGAAATCCTTCCATCGCCATCTGCTGACTGGAGTGGGTAACGCAGATTGGTAAAATCTCCATTCCATAATTTATTCTGGCGAACAATGTCATAAGAAGTAATTTAAAAACAACCAGATGTTGTGTTCTCTTTTACTTCATACAGCTAATACTTTCCTCCAGGGCGGACCTTCCCATTAGGCAACAAATTGTCGATGGCCACATAAAAAAAAATAAAAAAATAGGGCCAAGACACATGGCTAACAACACATAATTGGGGTGGCTGGTAGCCTCGTGGTTAGAGCATTGGCCTAGTAACCGAATCCCTGAGCTGACAAGGTAAAAATGTGTCATTCTGCCCCTGAACAGGCAGTTAACCCACTGTTCCTAGGATGTCAATGAAAATAATAGTTTATGCTTAACTGACTTGCCTAGTTAAAGGTAAAGTAATTCTGCCCAAAAACAATGAAAACGTCTCTCTCTCTTTAGGTGAGTGTTGGTGCCCACTTTGTAAAAGGCAACATGGACAGATAGGACTCTACCTGTGTCGAGCACATGCCCCTTTACCCTTCCTGTCTCTAAAGTGCCTCTCTATTGGTCCAGCGTCGTTCGTGGTTAGGGAAGGTTTGGCCCAGTGTGGTTAGGGGAGGGTTTGGCCCAGCGTGGTTAGCGGAGGGTTTGGCCCAGCGTGGTTAGGGGAGGGTTTGGCCCAGCGTGGTTAGGGGAGGGTTTGGCCCAGTGTGGTTAGGGGAGGGTTTGGCCCAGTGGTTGGTTGGCCCAGCGGGAGGGTTTGGCCCAGCGTGGTTAGGGGAGGGTTTGGCCGGCACATCCTTGTCCCATCGCGCTCTAGTAACTCCTTGTGGCAGGTCGGGCCAATGCACGCTGACTTCTGTCGCCAGCTGTACGCGTTTCCTCCGACACATTGGGACAGCTGGCTTCCGGGTTAAGCGAGCAGTTTGTCAAGAAGCAGTGTGGCTTGGCGGGGTCGTGTTTCGGAGGACGCAAGACTCTCGACCTTTGCCTCTTCTGAGTCCGTATGGGAGTGGCAGCGTTGGGACAAGACTGTAACTACCAATTGTAGAGAAAAAGGGGCCTTTGTAGCAAAAGATCAGTGTTGTTAAACTCTGGATGTCTTGATGTCATTGTATGTTTTTAAACTGTGGGCGCCAGTGGGCGTGGCCTGAAATATTTATTTATACTTTTTTTATGTAACATTTATTTAACTAGGGAAGTCAGTTAAGAACAAATTCTTATATACAATGACAGCCTACAGGGAAACAGTGGGTTAACTATTCAGGGGCAAAACAAGTCGCCTGGATTGACTTGAGATGGTGCCTGTTTTAGTGGTTCCATTCTCCATCAGTAGAACAGCTATCCACTAGGGTGAAGATCTCAGGTCTTTCCTTGATTTCCCAGCATCCTCTCTTTCAATCTTCTCTGGTCATATAGAAGATAATCTCAGATCTCCAATGAGTTTTGGAGGGGGAGGACGCAAGGAATCAAGGAAAGACTTTAGGGTGGTAGGTAGTCTAGTGTTGGGCCAGTAACTGAAAGGCAGATGGTTTGCATCCCCCAGCCGACTAGCTGATAAATCTATCGATGTGCTCCTTGAGCAAGGAACTTAACCCCTAATTGCTCCTGTAAGTTGCCCTGGATAAGAGCGTCTGCTTAATGACTAAAATGTACACATTTCACCAGAACAAGTAATCAGTTTCATAGTCCTTTATCTTGATGAATTTGCTCAATAAAAAAAACAAATGAAAGATGTTTCAAAGTTCAAAGAATCAATTCTATGTTAAGTTACATTTTGTTACATTTTTAAGATACATTTTGAGCGAATAGTTTGTATCCAATCAAAGTTTATAATCAAAACAAAATAGAAAATGCATTTGATCAAATGTGAACATGCCTCAAGATGAAAACTAGAAAAACACATTTAGGCTTATTTGTGAGTATGATTTTATATACAGTGCCTTCAACAACAAGGCGAAAGTATTCGCTTTAAACATAAAGAATCTGTATTTTTTTGTGAAGAATCAACAACAAGTGGGACCCCCTTGAACTTTGCGAAAGACCTTTTGCCACATTTCAGGCTTTAAACATAAAGATATAAAACTGTATGATTTTATACAAATGAGATTTTGGATGTCATTAGATTTCAACACATTCTCAGTCAAAGAACAAAGGTCAGACACATGTGATTTCAGGTCCTCTGAAAATTAGTGACATGAAGAGTGTATGTATTCTTTTATGCTCTTTCATTGGGGTAAAACTATTCCACACTGGGAGCAGAGGTGAGGCTACCCTCCTTTGTGTGTCACCACATGACTTTTCAGGCTCCTTAATTGGGTAAAACTCTTTCCACACTGGGAGCAGAAACCCTCCTTTGTGTGTCACCACATGACTTTTCAGGCTCCTTAATTGTAAAACTCTTTCCACATTGGGAGCAGAGGTGAGGCTACCCTCCTTTGTTGTCACCAAACTTTTCAGGCTCCTTAATTGTAAAACCCTTTTTATAGGCTACCCTCCTTTGTGTGTCACCACACAAATGGGTAAAATTTCCACATTGGGAGCAGATTTCCTTTGTGTGTCACCACATGACTTTTCAGGCTCCTTAATTGGGTAAAATTCTTTCACTGGGAGCAGAGGTGAACCCTCCTTTGTGTGTCAACAAAGGTCTTAAGTAAAACCCTTTCCACACTGGGAGCCTACCCTCCTTTTGTCTCACATGACTTTTCAGGCTCCTCTGTAAAACTCTTTCCACACTGGGAGCAGATGAGGCTAGTGTATGTCACCACATGACTTTTCAGGCTCTTTAATTGGGTAAAACTCTTTCCACACTGGGAGCAGAGGTGAGGCTACCCTCCTTTGTGTGTCACCACATGACTTTTCAGGCTCCTTAATTGGGTAAAACTCTTTCCACACTGGGAGCAGAGGTGAGGCTACCCTCCTTTGTGTGTCACCACATGACTTTTCAGGCTCCTTAATTGGGTAAAACTCTTTCCACACTGGGAGCAGAGGTGAGGCTACCCTCCTTTGTGTGTCACCACATGACTTTTCAGGCTCCTTAATTGGGTAAAACTCTTTCCACATTGGGAGCAGAGGTGAGGCTACCCTCCTTTGTGTGTCACCACATGACTTTTCAGGCTCCTTAATTGGGTAAAACTCTTTCCACACTGGGAGCAGAGGTGAGGCTACCCTCCTTTGTGTGTCACCACATGACTTTTCAGGCTCCTTCCACATTGGGAGCAGAGGTAAAACTCCTTTGTGTTCCATGACTTTTCAGGCTCCTGTAAAACTCTTTCCACATTGGGAGCAGAGGTGAGGCTACCCTCCTTTGTGTGTCACCACATGACTTTTCAGGCTCCTTAATTGGGTAAAACTCTTTCCACATTGGGAGCAGAGGTGAGGCTACCCTCCTTTTGTCACCACATGTCACCACATAAACTTTTCAGGCTTTGTGTGTCATGACTTTTCAATTGGGTAAAACCCTTTCCACATTGGGAGCAGAGGTGAGGCTACCCTCCTTTGTTGTCACCACATGACTTTTCAGGTCACTCTTTCCCACTGGGAGCAGAGGTGACCCTCCTTTTTTCAGACTTTTCCTTAATTGGGTAAAACTCTTTCCACACTGGGAGCAGAGGTGAGGCTACCCTCCTTTGTGTGTCACCACATGACTTTTCAGGCTCCTTAATTGGGTAAAACCCTTTCCACACTGGGAGCAGAGGTGAGGCTACCCTCCTTTGTGTGTCACCACATGACTTTTCAGGCTCCTTAATTGGGTAAAACTCTTTCCACACTGGGAGCAGAGGTGAGGCTACCCTCCTTTGTGTGTCACCACATGACTTTTCAGGCTCCTTAATTGGGTAAAACTCTTTCCACATTGGGAGCAATGGAAAGGCTTTTCCCCTGTATGCATTCTCTCATGCATTTTCAGGCTCCCTGACTGGGTAAAACCCTTTCCACATTGAGAGCATTGGAATGGCTTTTCTCCTGTGTGTGTCCTCTCATGCTCTTTCAGTGTCCCTGACCAGCTGAAACTCTTTTCACAATGGGAACAATGGTATGGCTTTTCCCCTGTGTGTATTCTCTCATGTGATTTCAGGTTTACTAACAGGATAAAACTCTTTCCACACTGAGTGCACTGGAAAGGCTTCTCTCCTGTGTGAATCATCTCGTGCGTTTTCAGGTACCGTAACTGGCTAAAACCCTTTCCACACTGTGAGCATTGGAATGGCTTTTCTCCTGTGTGCATTCTCTCATGCTCTTTCAGTGTCCCTGACCAGCCGAAACTCTTTTCACAATGGGAACAGTGGTACGGCTTTTCCCCTGTGTGTATTCTCTCATGAGATTTCAGGTCCCCTGGTCGGGAAAATGTCTTTACACACTGAGAGCATTGGAATGGTTTTTCCCCTGTGTGTATTCTCTTATGAACTTTCAGTTCTGTTGACTCAATAAATCTCTTACCACACTGAGAGCATTGGTAAGGCTTATCTCCTGTGTGTCGTCTCTCGTGCGATTTTAGGTTACATAAATGAGTAAAACTCTTTGCACACTGAGAGCAGTTGTAAGACTTCCTCTCTGCATGTGTTCTCTTGTGGTTTTTAAGATTCCCTAAATGGTTAAAACTCTTTGCACACTGGGAACAGTTGTAAGACTTCCTCTCTGCATGTGTTCTCTTGTGGTTTTTCAGGCTCCATAAACGGGTATAACTCTTTCCACACTGGGAACAGTGGTGTCGTCTCGCTGGTTCAGACGTCTCTGGTTCCTCCGAGTCGGGTCTCTCTTCTGCCAAAGACAAACAGAGTGGTTAAAACAGGGAGACCTGAATGAAATCTCAGCATTCATTTGTCATTTTAGTCATTTATCAGACCCTCTTATCCAGAGAGACTTACAGTCAAGTGCTCTTAGCATGTGATGCATGTGCACCATTGTCTCTTAGCATGTGATGCATGTGCTCCATTGTCTCTTAGCATGTGATGCATGTGCTCCATTGTTCACATGACCCATGTATTTTGCACTGTGTGGCTTTAAGGGAATAGTATGGTCACTATTCAGAGCAACTTGTTCGTGCATCCATCTTAAGGTAGCTAGGTGAGACAACCACAACAGTGATAGTAAATACAGTTTCCCTCAGTTAGTGGATCCATCTTAAGGTAGCTAGGTGAGACAACCACAACAGTGCCATTTTTGAGATCTGGGAAAAAATTTGATTCTTTTTTGTGTGTAGTTACCCTTTAATTGAAGTGCCACCAGTCTGTCTGTAATGCGTGTGTTGCAATGGGAGTTTTTTCAAACAAAATAGTCACCGGATTGATGCAAATAATCACGATTCTGGCAGGTAGGCTCCTTTATGGTTACCTTCAAATTGTCTTTCAGTCTACCTGAAGACATTAGCATCGCTAACGGGCTACACGAAGTGGTAGACATATAGGACCAACGCGCACCGCACACACAGTGCTCACACACACACAGGGTTCAACATTAAGGTACATTTACCAGGGGCAGACTGAAATTTAACGATGTAATAATAATTTCAGGTGATTTTCATCGTTCATTTGCTGGCTGAGCAAGTAGCCTATACAGGGTTCTTACAGACATTGGCAAATTCAAGGTGTCACTACAGACCCGAGTTCGATCCCAGAACTAACAGAACTCTGCTGGTTGTCCTGGTAACAGATTTTATTTATTTATTTTTATTTTACCTTTATTTAAGCAGGCAAGTCAGTTAAGAACACATTCTTATTTTCAATGACGGCCTGGGAACAGTGGGTTAACTGCCTGTTAACCCACAGAACGACAGATTTGTACCTTGTCAGCTCAGGGGTTTGAACTCACAACCTTCCGGTTACTAGTCCAACGCTCTAACCACTAGGCTACAGCTACCAGAGGGCAGATCTATATTATTTGTTCAAACTAAACTACAGCACTTACTGTGATGAGTTAAATCTGATCCTTTCAAGCACTTCATTGTAATTTTCAAACACCTACATTTTAAGTTTAATTGTTCTCACAGCCTATAAGGATAAAAACTTCCCCCAGTAGAATAAAAAATGATATTTTTTATAAGCCCACCCAATGGAAGTATGCATTGACATTCACATAATTAACTTCACTAGGATAGGTGGTCCTTCTGTAGCTCAGTTGGTAGAGCATGGCGCTTGTAACGCCAGGGTAGTGGGTTCGATCCCCACGACCACCCATACGTAGAATGTATGCACACATGACTGTAAGTCGCTTTGGATAAAAGCGTCTGCTAAATGGCATATATGATAGGGGGCAGCATTCGGAATTTTGCATTAAAAGCGTAACCCAAAGTAAACTGCCTGCTACTCAGGCCTAGAAGATAGGAGATACATGAATGCACCAATTTGTAAGTCGCTCTGGATAAGAGCGTCTGCTAAATGACTTAAATGTAATTGGTAGATTTGGGTAGAAAACTAAAGTTTCCAAAACGTAAAATAATGTCTGCGAGTATAACAGAATGGATATGGCAGGTGAAAACGAGGAAAATCCAACCAGGAAGTACTATTATTTTGAAAGGCTGTTTTTCCATTGAAAGCCTATCCACCAAACAAAGAGAACAACCAGGAAGCCTATCCACCAAACAAAGAGAACAACTATTATTTTGAAAGGCTGTTTTTCCATTGAAAGCCTATCCACCAAACAAAGAGAACAAACAGGAAGTACTATTATTTTGAAAGGCTGTTTTTCCATTGAAAGCCTATCCACCAAACAAAGAGAACAAACAGGAAGTACTATTATTTTGAAAGGCTGTTTTTCCATTGAAAGCCTATCCACCAAACAAAGAGAACAAACAGGAAGTACTATTATTATATCTATATACATTGTGTGCAAAAGGCATGAGGAGGTAGGCAAATAATTACAATTTAGCAGATTAACACTGGAGTGAGAACTGATCAGATGAACATGTGCAGGTAGAGATACTGGTGTGCAAAAGAGCAGAAAAGTAAATAAAATATAAACAGTATGGGGATGAGGTAGGTCAATTGGGTGGGCTATATACCGATGGACTATGTACAGCTGCAGCGATCGGTTAGCTGCTCAGATAGCAGAACTCTGCCAGGACCGCAAAGCTAACTAAAAAGCAGCATTCCCCAAGAGAGGACGACTTTCACTTTAGCAGTGATAAATTCATGAACTTCTTTGAGGAAAAGATTATGATTATTAGAAAGCAAATTACGGACTCCGCTTTAAACCTGCGTATTCCTCCAAACCTCAGTTGTCCTGAGTCTGCACAACTCTGCCAGGACCTAGGATCAAGAGAGACGCTCAATTGTTTTAGTACTATATCTCTTGACACAATGATGAAAATAATCATGGCCTCTAAACCTTCAAGCTGCATACTGGACCCTATTCCAACTAAACTACTGAAAGAGCTGCTTCCTGTGCTTGGCCCTCCTATGTTGAACATAATAAACGGCTCTCTATCCACTGGATGTGTACCAAACTCACTAAAAGTGGCAGTAATAAAGCCTCTCTTGAAAAAGCCAAACCTTGACCCAGAAAATATAAAAAACTATCGGCCTATATCGAATCTTCCATTCCTCCCAAAAATGTTAGAGAAGGCTGTTGCGCAGCAACTCACTGCCTTCCTGAAGACAAACAATGTATACAAAATGCTTCAGTCTGGTTTTAGACCCCATCATAGCACTGAGACGGCACTTGTGAAGGTGGAAAATGACATTTTAATGGCATCGGACCGAGGCTCTGCATCTGTCCTCGTGCTCCTAGACCTTAGTGCTGCTTTTGATACCATCGATCACCACATTCTTTTGGAGAGATTGGAAACCCAAATTGGTCTACACGGACATGTTCTGGCCTGGTTTAGATCTTATCTGTCGGAAAGATATCAGTTTGTCTCTGTGAATGGTTTGTCCTCTGACAAATCAACTGTAAATTTTGGTGTTCCTCAAGGTTCCGTTTTAGGACCACTATTGTTTTCACTATATATTTTACCTCTTGGGGATGTTATTCGAAAACATAATGTTAACTTTCACTGCTATGCGGATGACACACAGCTGTACACTTCAATGAAACATGGTGAAGCCCCAAAATTGCCCTCGCTAGAAGCATGTGTTTCAGACATAAGGAAGTGGATGGCTGCAAACTTTCTACTATTAAACTCGGACAAAACAGAGATGCTTGTTCTAGGTCCCAAGAAACAAAGAGATCTTCTGTTGAATCTGACAAATAATCTTAATGGTTGTACAGTCGTCTCAAATAAAACTGTGAAGGACCTCGGCGTTACTCTGGACCCTGATCTCTCTTTTGAAGAACATATCAAGACCATTTCAAGGACAGCTTTTTTCCATCTACGTAACATTGCAAAAAAATCAGAAACTTTCTGTCCAAAAATGATGCAGAAATATTAATCCATGCTTTTGTCACTTCTAGGTTAGACTACTGCAATGCTCTACTTTCCGGCTACCCGGATAAAGCACTAAATAAACTTCAGTTAGTGCTAAATACGGCTGCTAGAATCCTGACTAGAACCAACAAATTTGATCATATTACTCCAGTGCTAGCCTCTCTACACTGGCTTCCTGTCAAAGCAAGGGCTGATTTCAAGGTTTTACTGCTAACCTACAAAGCATTACATGGGCTTGCTCCTACCTATCTCTCTGATTTGGTCCTGCCGTACATACCTACACGTACGCTATGGTCAGAAGACGCAGGCCTCCTAATTGTCCCTAGAATTTCTAAGCAAACAGCGGGAGGCAGGGCTTTCTCCTATAGAGCTCCATTTTTATGGAACGGTCTGCCTACCCATGTCAGAGACTCAAACTCGGTCTCATCCTTTAAGTCTTTACTGAAGACTCATCTCTTCAGTGGGTCATATGATTGAGTGTAGTCTGGCCCAGGAGTGGGAGGGTGAACGGAAAGGCTCTGGAGCAACGAACCGCCCTTGCCGTCTCTGCCTGGCCGGTTCCCCTCTTTCCACTGGGATTCTCTGCCTCTACCCTGTTACAGGGGCTGAGTCACTGGCTTACTGGGGCTCTCTCATGCTGTCCCTGGAGGGGGTGCGTCACCTGAGTGGGTTGATTCACTGTTGTGGTCATCCTGTCTGGGCCCCCCCCCCTTGGGTTGTGCCGTGGCGGAGATCTTTGTGGGCTATACTCAGCCTTGTCTCAGGATGGTAAGTTGGTGGTTGAAGATATCCCTCTAGTGGTGTGGGGGCTGTGCTTTGGCAAAGTGGGTGGGGTTATATCCTTCCTGTTTGGCCCTGTCCAGGGGTGTCCTCGGATGGGGCCACAGTGTCTCCTGACCCCTCCTGTCTCAGCCTCCAGTATTTATGCTGCAGTAGTTTATGTGTCGGGGGGCTAGGGTCAGTTTGTTATATCTGGAGTACTTCTCCTGTCCTATTCGGTGTCCTGTGTGAATCTAAGTGTGCGTTCTCTAATTCTCTCCTTTCTTTCTCTCTCTCGGAGGACCTGAGCCCTAGGACCATGCCCCAGGACTACCTGACATGATGACTCCTTGCTGTCCCCAGTCCACCTGGCCATGCTGCTGCTCCAGTTTCAACTGACCTGAGCCGTAGGACCATGCCCCAGGACTACCTGACATGATGACTCCTTGCTGTCCCCAGTCCACCTGACTGTGCTGCTGCTCCAGTTTCAACTGTTCTGCCTTATTATTATTCGACCATGCTGGTCATTTATGAACATTTGAACATCTTGGCCATGTTCTGTTATAATCTCCACCCGGCACAGCCAGAAGAGGACTGGCCATCCCACATAGCCTGGTTCCTCTCTCGGTTTCTTCCTAGGTTTTGTCCTTTCTAGGGAGTTTTTCCTAGCCAACGTGCTTCTACACCTGCATTGCTTGCTGTTTGGGGTTTTAGGCTGGGTTTCTGTACAGCACTTTGTGATATCAGCTGATGTATGAAGGGCTATATAAATACATTTGATTTGATTTTGATTTGAGTAGTCAGTCTGTCCATGTGGTAGTAGTCAGTCTGTCCATGTGATAGTAGTCAGTCTGCCCATGTGATAGTAGTCAGTCTGTCCATGTGGTAGTAGTCAGTCTGTCCATGAGGTAGTAGTGATAGTAGTCAGTCTGTCCATGTGATAGTAGTGATAGTAGTCAGTCTGTCCATGTGATAGTAGTGATAGTAGTCAGTCTGTCCATGTAGTGGTAGTAGTCAGTCTGTCCATGTGGTAGTAGTCAGTCTGTCCATGTGGTAGTAGTCAGTCTGTCCATGTGGTAGTAGTGGTAGTAGTCAGTCTGTCCATGTGGTAGTAGTGGTAGTAGTCAGTCTGTCCATGTGGTAGTAGTGGTAGTAGTCAGTCTGTCCATGTGGTAGTAGTGGTAGTAGTCAGTCTGTCCATGTGGTAGTAGTCAGTATGTCCATGTGGTAGTAGTCAGTCTGTCCATGTGGTAGTAGTCAGTCTGTCCATGTGATAGTAGTCAGTCTGTCCATGTGGTAGTAGTCAGTCTGTCCATGTGGTAGTAGTGGTAGTAGTCAGTCTGTCCATGTGGTAGTAGTGGTAGTAGTCAGTCTGTCCATGTGGTAGTAGTCAGTCTGTCCATGTGGTAGTAGTCAGTCTGTCCATGTGGTAGTGGTGGTAGTAGTCAGTCTGTCCATGTGGTAGTAGTCAGTCTGTCCATGTGGTAGTAGTCAGTCTGTCCATGTGGTAGTAGTCAGTCTGTCCATGTGGTAGTAGTCAGTCTGTCCATGTGGTAGTAGTGGTAGTAGTCAGTCTGTCCATGTGGTAGTAGTGGTAGTAGTCAGTCTGTCCATGTGGTAGTGGTGGTAGTAGTCAGTCTGTCCATGTGGTAGTGGTGGTAGTAGTCAGTCTGTCCATGTGGTAGTAGTGGTAGTAGTCAGTCTGTCCATGTGGTAGTGGTGGTAGTAGTCAGTCTGTCCATGTGGTAGTAGTGGTAGTAGTCAGTCTGTCCATGTGGTAGTGGTGGTAGTAGTCAGTCTGTCCATGTGGTAGTAGTCAGTCTGTCCATGTGGTAGTAGTCAGTCTGTCCATGTGGTAGTAGTGGTAGTAGTCAGTCTGTCCATGTGGTAGTAGTGGTAGTAGTCAGTCTGTCCATGTGGTAGTGGTGGTAGTAGTCAGTCTGTCCATGTGGTAGTGGTGGTAGTAGTCAGTCTGTCCATGTGGTAGTAGTCAGTCTGTCCATGTGGTAGTGGTGGTAGTAGTCAGTCTGTCCATGTGGTAGTAGTCAGTCTGTCCATGTGGTAGTAGTGGTAGTAGTCAGTCTGTCCATGTGGTAGTAGTCAGTCTGTCCATGGTGGTAGTAATCAGTCTGTCCATGTGCAGTAGTTTTATAGTACAGTCATGTGTGCATACATTGTGGTAGTAGTCCCAGTCTGTCCATACCCTGGTAGTAGTCATGTCTGTCCATGAGGTAGTAGAAGGTAGTAGTCAGTCTGTCCATGTGGTAGTAGTCAGTCTGACCATGTGGTAGTAGTCAGTCTGTCCATGTGGTAGTAGTGGTAGTAGTCAGTCTGTCCATGTGGTAGTAGTCAGTCTGTCCATGTGGTAGTAGTCAGTCAGTCTGTCCATGTGGTAGTAGTGGTAGTAGTCAGTCTGTCCATGTGGTAGTAGTCAGTCTGTCCAGTGTAGTGTCCATGTGGTAGTAGTCAGTCTGTCCATGTGGTAGTAGTCAGTCTGTCCATGTGGTAGTAGTGATAGTAGTCAGTCTGTCCATGTGGTAGTAGTCAGTCTGTCCATGTGGTAGTAGTGGTAGTAGTCAGTCTGTCCATGTGGTAGTAGTCAGTCTGTCCATGTGGTAGTAGTCAGTCTGTCCATGTGGTAGTAGTCAGTCTGTCCATGTGGTAGTAGTCAGTCTGTCCATGTGGTAGTAGTCAGTCTGTCCATGTGGTAGTAGTCAGTCTGTCCATGTGGTAGTAGTGGTAGTAGTCAGTCTGTCCATGTGGTAGTAGTCAGTCTGTCCATGTGGTAGTAGTGGTAGTAGTCAGTCTGTCCATGTGGTAGTAGTGGTAGTCGTCAGTCTGTCCATGTGGTAGTAGTCAGTCTGTCCATGTGGTAGTAGTGATAGTAGTCAATCTGTCCATGTGGTAGTCGTCAGTCTGTCCATGTGGTAGTAGTCAGTCTGTCCATGTGGTAGTAGTCAGTCTGTCCATGTGGTAGTAGTGGTAGTAGTCAATCTGTCCATGTGGTAGTCGTCAGTCTGTCCATGTGGTAGTAGTCAGTCTGTCCATGTGGTAGTAGTCAGTCTGTTCATGTGGTAGTAGTGGTAGTAGTCAGTCTGTCCATGTGGTAGTAGTGGTAGTAGTCAGTCTGTCCATGTGGTAGTAGTGGTAGTAGTCAGTCTATCCATGTGGTAGTAGTCAGTCTGTCCATGTGGTAGTAGTCAGTCTGTTCATGTGGTAGTAGTCAGTCTGTCCATGTGGTAGTAGTGGTAGTAGTCAGTCTGTCCATGTGGTAGTGGTGGTAGTAGTCAGTCTGTCCATGTGGTAGTGGTGGTAGTAGTCAGTCTGTCCATGTGGTAGTAGTGGTAGTAGTCAGTCTGTCCATGTGGTAGTAGTGGTAGTAGTCAGTCTGTCCATGTGGTAGTGGTGGTAGTAGTCAGTCTGTCCATGTGGTAGTAGTCAGTCTGTCCATGTGGTAGTAGTCAGTCTGTCCATGTGGTAGTAGTCAGTCTGTCCATGTGGTAGTAGTCAGTCTGTCCATGTGGTAGTGGTGGTAGTAGTCAGTCTGTCCATGTGGTAGTAGTCAGTCTGTCCATGTGGTAGTAGTCAGTCTGTCCATGTGTAGTAGTGGTAGTAGTCAGTCTGTCCATGTGGTAGTAGTGGTAGTAGTCAGTCTGTCCATGTGGTAGTGGTGGTAGTAGTCAGTCTGTCCATGTGGTAGTAGTGGTAGTAGTCAGTCTGTCCATGTGGTAGTAGTGGTAGTAGTCAGTCTGTCCATGTGGTAGTAGTCAGTCTGTCCATGTGGTAGTAGTCAGTATGTCCATGTGGTAGTAGTCAGTCTGTCCATGTGGTAGTAGTCAGTCTGTCCATGTGGTAGTAGTCAGTCTGTCCATGTGGTAGTAGTGGTAGTAGTCAGTCTGTCCATGTGGTAGTAGTCAGTCAGTCTGTCCATGTGGTAGTAGTCAGTCAGTCTGTCCATGTGGTAGTAGTGGTAGTAGTCAGTCTATCCATGTGGTAGTAGTGGTAGTAGTCAGTCTGTCCATGTGGTAGTAGTGGTAGTAGTCAGTCTGTCCATGTGGTAGTAGTCAGTCTGTCCATGTGGTAGTAGTGATAGTAGTCAGTCTGTCCATGTGATAGTAGTCAGTCTGTCCATGTGGTAGTAGTGGTAGTAGTCAGTCTGTCCATGTGGTAGTAGTCAGTATGTCCATGTGGTAGTAGTCAGTCTGTCCATGTGGTAGTAGTGATAGTAGTCAGTCTGTCCATGTGATAGTAGTCAGTCTGTCCATGTGGTAGTAGTCAGTCTGTCCATGTGGTAGTAGTCAGTCTGTC
The DNA here is from genome assembly GCF_021184085.1 of Oncorhynchus gorbuscha. Taxonomy (NCBI): domain Eukaryota; kingdom Metazoa; phylum Chordata; class Actinopteri; order Salmoniformes; family Salmonidae; genus Oncorhynchus; species Oncorhynchus gorbuscha. The sequence goes on along the minus strand of NW_025745395.1, from coordinate 505,264 downwards.
CATGTGGTAGTAGTCAGTCTGTCCATGTGTGGTAGTAGTGGTAGTAGTCAGTCTGTCCATGTGGTAGTAGTCAGTCTGTCCATGTGGTAGTAGTGGTAGTAGTCAGTCTGTCCATGTGGTAGTAGTCAGTCTGTCCATGTGGTAGTAGTGGTAGTAGTCAGTCTGTCCATGTGGTAGTAGTCAGTCTGTCCATGTGGTAGTAGTCAGTCTGTCCATGTGGTAGTAGTGGTAGTAGTCAGTCTGTCCATGTGGTAGTAGTCGACAGTCTGTCCATGTGGTAGTAGTGGTAGTAGTCAGTCTGTCCATGTGGTAGTAGTCAGTCTGTCCATGTGGTAGTAGTGGTAGTCGTCAGTCTGTCCATGTGGTAGTAGTCAGTCTGTCCATGTGGTAGTAGTCAGTCTGTCCATGTGGTAGTAGTGGTAGTAGTCAATCTGTCCATGTGGTAGTCGACAGTCTGTCCATGTGGTAGTAGTCAGTCTGTCCATGTGGTAGTAGTCAGTCTGTTCATGTGGTAGTAGTGGTAGTAGTCAGTCTGTCCATGTGGTAGTAGTGGTAGTAGTCAGTCTGTCCATGTGGTAGTAGTGGTAGTAGTCAGTCTATCCATGTGGTAGTAGTCAGTCTGTCCATGTGGTAGTAGTCAGTCTGTTCATGTGGTAGTAGTCAGTCTGTCCATGTGGTAGTAGTCAGTCTGTCCATGTGGTAGTAGTCAGTCTGTCCATGTGGTAGTAGTGATAGTAGTCAGTCTATCCATGTGGTAGTAGTGGTAGTAGTCAGTCTATCCATGTGGTAGTAGTCAGTCTGTCCATGTGGTAGTAGTCAGTCTGTCCATGTGGTAGTAGTGGTAGTAGTCAGTCTATCCATCAGTCTGTCCATGTGGTAGTAGTGGTAGTAGTCAGTCTGTCCATGTGGTAGTAGTCAGTCTGTCCATGTGGTAGTAGTGGTAGTAGTCAGTCTGTCCATGTGGTAGTAGTCAGTCTGTCCATGTGGTAGTAGTGGTAGTAGTCAGTCTGTCCATGTGGTAGTAGTCAGTCTGTCCATGTGGTAGTAGTGGTAGTAGTCAGTCTGTCCATGTGGTAGTAGTCAGTCTGTCCATGTGGTAGTAGTGATAGTAGTCAGTCTGTCCATGTGGTAGTAGTCAGTCTGTCCATGTGGTAGTAGTCAGTCTGTCCATGTGGTAGTAGTCAGTCTGTCCATGTGGTAGTAGTGATAGTAGTCATGTGGTAGTCAGTCCATGTGGTAGTAGTCAGTCTGTCCATGTGGTAGTAGTCAGTCTGTCCAGTAGTGGTAGTAGTCAGTCTGTCCATGTGGTAGTAGTCAGTCTGTCCATGTGGTAGTAGTGATAGTAGTCAGTCTGTCCATGTGATAGTAGTCAGTCTGTCCATGTGGTAGTAGTCAGTCTGTCCATGTGGTAGTAGTCAGTCTGTCCATGTGGTAGTAGTGGTAGTAGTCAGTCTGTCCATGTGGTAGTAGTCAGTCTGTCCATGTGGTAGTAGTGGTAGAAGTCAGTCTGTCCATGTGGTAGTAGTGGTAGTAGTCAGTCTGTCCATGTGGTAGTAGTCAGTCTGTCCATGTGGTAGTAGTCAGTCTGTCCATGTGGTAGTAGTCAGTCTGTCCATGTGGTAGTAGTGGTAGTAGTCAATCTGTCCATGTGGTAGTCGTCAGTCTGTCCATGTGGTAGTAGTCAGTCTGTCCATGTGGTAGTAGTCAGTCTGTTCATGTGGTAGTAGTCAGTCTGTCCATGTGGTAGTAGTCAGTCTGTCCATGTGGTAGTAGTGGTAGTAGTCAGTCTGTCCATGTGGTAGTAGTGGTAGTAGTCAGTCTATCCATGTGGTAGTAGTCAGTCTGTCCATGTGGTAGTAGTCAGTCTGTCCATGTGGTAGTAGTGATAGTAGTCAGTCTATCCATGTGGTAGTAGTCAGTCTGTCCATGTGGTAGTAGTCAGTCTGTCCATGTGGTAGTAGTCAGTCTGTCCATGTGGTAGTAGTGGTAGTAGTCAGTCTGTCCATGTGGTAGCAGTCAGTCTGTCCATGTGGTAGTAGTGGTAGTAGTCAGTCTGTCCATGTGGTAGTAGTCAGTCTGTCCATGTGGTAGTAGTGGTAGTAGTCAGTCTGTCCATGTGGTAGTAGTCAGTCTGTCCATGTGGTAGTAGTGATAGTAGTCAGTCTGTCCATGTGGTAGTAGTTAGTCTGTCCATGTGGTAGTAGTCAGTCTGTCCATGTGGTAGTAGTCAGTCTGTCCATGTGGTAGTAGTCAGTCTGTCCATGTGGTAGTAGTGATAGTAGTCAGTCTATCCATGTGGTAGTAGTCAGTCTGTCCATGTGGTAGTAGTCAGTCTGTCCATGTGGTAGTAGTCAGTCTGTCCATGTGGTAGTAGTGATAGTAGTCAGTCTGTCCATGTGGTAGTAGTCAGTCTGTCCATGTGGTAGTAGTGATAGTAGTCAGTCTGTCCATGTGGTAGTAGTGATAGTAGTCAGTCTGTCCATGTGGTAGTAGTCAGTCTGTCCATGTGGTACTAGTCAGTCTGTCCATGTGGTAGTAGTCAGTCTGTCCATGTGGTAGTAGTGATAGTAGTCAGTCTGTCCATGTGGTAGTAGTGATAGTAGTCAGTCTGTCCATGTGGTAGTAGTCAGTCTGTCCATGTGGTAGTAGTGGTAGTAGTCAGTCTGTCCATGTGGTAGTAGTCAGTCTGTCCATGTGGTAGTAGTCAGTCTGTTCATGTGGTAGTAGTCAGTCTGTCCATGTGGTAGTAGTCAGTCTGTCCACGTGGTAGTAGTCAGTCTGTCCACGTGGTAGTAGTCAGTCTGTCCATGTGGTAGTAGTCAGTCTGTCCATGTGGTAGTAGTCAGTCTGTCCATGTGGTAGTAGTCAGTCTGTCCATGTGGTAGTAGTCAGTCTGTCCATGTGGTAGTAGTCAGTCTGTCCATGTGGTAGTAGTCAGTCTGTCCATGTGGTAGTAGTGGTAGTAGTCAGTCTGTCTATGTGGTAGTAGTTAGTCTGTCCATGTGGTAGTAGTGGTAGTAGTCAGTCTGTCCATGTGGTAGTAGTCAGTCTGTCCATGTGGTAGTAGTGATAGTAGTCAGTCTGTCCATGTGGTAGTAGTCAGTCTGTCCATGTGGTAGTAGTGGTAGTAGTCAGTCTGTCCATGTGGTAGTAGTCAGTCTGTCCATGTGGTAGTAGTGATAGTAGTCAGTCTGTCCATGTGGTAGTAGTGATAGTAGTCAGTCTGTCCATGTGGTAGTAGTCAGTCTGTCCATGTGGTAGTAGTGATAGTAGTCAGTCTGTCCATGTGGTAGTAGTCAGTCTGTCCATGTGGTAGTAGTGGTAGTAGTCAGTCTGTCCATGTGGTAGTAGTCAGTCTGTCCATGTGGTAGTAGTCAGTCTGTCCATGTGGTAGTAGTCAGTCTGTTCATGTGGTAGTAGTCAGTCTGTCCATGTGGTAGTAGTCAGTCTGTCCACGTGGTAGTAGTCAGTCTGTCCACGTGGTAGTAGTCAGTCTGTCCACGTGGTAGTAGTCAGTCTGTCCATGTGGTAGTAGTCAGTCTGTCCATGTGGTAGTAGTCAGTCTGTCCATGTGGTAGTAGTCAGTCTGTCCATGTGGTAGTAGTCAGTCTGTCCATGTGGTAGTAGTCAGTCTATCCATGTGGTAGTAGTCAGTCTGTCCATGTGGTAGTAGTGGTAGTAGTCAGTCTGTCCATGTGGTAGTAGTGGTAGTAGTCAGTCTGTCCATGTGGTAGTAGTCAGTCTGTCCATGTGATAGTAGTCATAGAAATGTTGAAGACTTATTTAGTGGGTCGGATACGAGGCTTCTAACGGTTACAGAATACAAAAAATAAATTTGCGTCGCGGAAACCATGACGCACTACCAGATGAGCTAAAATACATTTTGTCCCGCTCAGAGCCGAGGAGCCCCTGAGGAGAACGAGCGGGGTGCCAGCTAAACAACCGGTCCCTCAACGTCAGCCAAACAAAGGAGCTGCCACCTGAGTGGCACAGCGGTCTATAGCACTGCATCACAGTGCTTAAGGTGTCACTACAGACCTGGGTTCGATCCCAGAATGAACAGAACTCTGCTGGTTGTCCTGGTAACAGATACCAGTGGGCAGATCTATTGTATTTGTTCAAACTAAACTACAGCACTTACTTTGATGAGTCAAATCTGATCCTTTCTTCTCTTCTCCTCCTTTCACAGTTCCACTCAGCCCCGTTGTTTTCCTGCAGTCCACCAGCAGCACAGACAACCTCTTCATACCCAGCAGTAAGGTGCTACCAGGAGAGGCACGACACATGGACCCCGGGAGGGTGGAAGGGCAACCGTTGTCCTAGTAACCATAAAGAGGGGACACAGACACACATCATTATGGATGCTGATGCCACTGTTGTCATAAAATGCTTTACAGAAACCCAGCCCAGACCCAGAGAGAGAAAGCTGTATGCTAGACCAGACCAAGCTGTATGCTAGACCAGACCAAGCTGTATGCTAGACCAGACCAAGCTGTATGCTAGACCAGACCAAGCTGTACCATCTGGTGTTCTGATCTGGAGAGACTCTTCACTGCCTCGTCAGCATCAGGATGTTGTTGAGGCTCCCCAGAAGATCCACGATAGTCATGTCTCTCTCCTGTTTGAATGAGAACATCAAACAGATGGTAAACATATGATCTTCTATTGCAATCATAGAGTCTTACAAGAGGCATTAATATATCTAAACAGGGCCCAAATGTCCACTTTCATCATCATTTTATAAAATATTGTTTATGATGTAATTGTAAAAGGGTCGTTCAGCGAAATGAGTGCATTTTGTGTCCCTTTGAAACTTGAAGTAGAAATCACCTATAGAGTTTTAAAGGTGTGTTATTGGATGAAGTGCAGTCTAATAGAACACATGGAGAACTCCAGAAATGTTTACATTTAAAAGTCCCCCAAAGTATATGTATCAATGGCAGATTGCCCCTTAAACATGTCCTACAGTACTGAACAACATATTCAAGTGTAGAACTTCAGTAGAATGCTCCTTTCAAACCACACATTAGTTCAACAATTGCATAGTTTGTGCCCCTGTTTTTAAGACAGTACTCACTGGTGGTAATCTGATCTTCTGTCTCTTCCTCTTTCACTCCCAAAACGTCTTCCTCCTCTTCCTCTTTTACTCCAAGAGGTTCTTTCTCTTCTTCACTACATTTTCTTCTTTTAATGTTATGGCATCTTCCTCCTTTTTGATTAAGAAACATATCTCCTCTTCGTCTTTTACTCCAAAAGGTTCTTTTTCTTCTTTCACTGTAATATCCACATCTTCTTCTTCTAATGTGACAGTCTCTTCTTCCTTTTTATTCTTAAAGCTTCTTCCTCTTCTTCTTTTACGATGATGTTCAGCCCTAGAGCTTCTTTCGCTTTCTCCATATTTCTTAGTGAGCTCATGGTCGGGATGTTAGCTAGCTAGCTAGCATTAGCTATTATCCTAGTGCAGTAACGTTCTCAATTTAACAAATTGGCGCATTTAATTTAACAAGCAAATAACTTCTATAAATCTTCTTAAATAACACTGACATTAATACACACAAGAATAGTCTAAAGTGTTCGGTTTTATGTTCGCCAGGAAACCACCGCGTTGGTTGAGTCAGTAGCTTTTTGTCGCTGTTGAAGAAGCCTCCAGTTCCGTCCACTAGATTATACGTCACGCAAGAAGCATCACCTGAAAGACGCACGTCGCCATCTGCTGACTGGAGTGGGTAACGCAGATTGGAAAAATCTCCACGACATCCGTTTATTCTGGCAAACCATGTCATAAGAAGTCATTTAAAAACAATCAGACGCTATGTTCTTTCTTACTTCTTACAGCCAATTCTCCCCTCCAGGGCTGACCTGCCCATTAGACAGGATAAGGAGACAGATTGCCGATTGTAGCATATTCCCGAGCTAAATCGACCAAGACGCATCTGCCCAAAAAACAATGAAACATTATCTCACCCAGTGGTATATGGGCCATTGAAGTGAGCAGCCAAATGAAGCAGTGGCAGATGGGTTCTCCCTGTGTAGAGAACATGCCTCTTTGCCCTACTAGTCTCTAAAGTGCCCTTTTGGGTGGTGCTATAATTGGTATACATTTTCTGGATGTAGTTGTAGAGGCTAAGTGAAAGTGAAGAAAATACAACAAAATATAGCTCTCTCTCTCTCTTTCGTCTTCATTTTTAAAGAAATGTATTTGTTAAACTGCTAAACTATTGTCCTCTCCCTCTTTGAGTCAACTACTCACCACGTTTGATGCACTGCAGTGCTAGCTAGATGTAGCTTTTGCTTTCAGTACTAGATTCATTCTCTGATCCTATCATTGGTTGGACATCATGTCAGTTCATGCTGCAAGAGCTCTGATGGGTTGGAGGATGTCCTCCGGAAGTTGTCATAATAACCGTGTAAGTCTATGGAAGGGCTTGAGAACCATGAGCCTCCTGGGTTTTTTATTGAAGTCAGTGTACCCAGAGAAAGACGGAAACTAGCTGTCCTGCGGCTACACCACGGCGCCACCCTACAGAGTGCTGTTGAGGCTACTGTAGACCATCATTGCAAAACAGAGTGTTTTCATCAATTATTTGGTGACATGAATATATATTTAGTGTATTTTTTTAATCTAAAAAGGATAACTTTAATGTTAAACATGTTGTTGTTTTTTAAAATGAATTTCACTGAGGATCGTCCTCCCCTTTCTCCTCTGAGGAGCCTCCACTGATACATTCATACCTAGGCCTGACGTTACATCACACACGACCATACTGCCAGTCATATTGCAGACTGCACATTATTGAAAGTGTACTAGCTAGCTGTCCTCATTCAATACCGCAAGAATAATTTATCTGTCCTCATTCAATACTGCAAGAATCATTTAGCTTTCCTCATTCATGGGGCGGCAGGGTAGCCTAGTGGTTAGAGCGTTGGACTAGTAACCCAATCCACTAAATAACAAAAAATGGCATATTACATACCAGTCCACTATGTTATCTCTACCCAGTCCACTATGTTATCTCTACCAGTCCACTATGTTATCTCTACCAGTCCACTATGTTATCTCTACCAGTCCACTATGTTATCTCTACCAGTCCACTATGTTATCTCTACCAGTCCACTATGTTATCTCTACCAGTCCACTATGTTATCTCTACCAGTCCACTATGTTATCTCTACCCAGTCCACTATGTTATCTCTACCAGTCCACTATGTTATCTTTATCAGTCCACTATGTTATCTCTACCCAGTCCACTATGTTATCTCTACCAGTCCACTATGTTATCTCTACCAGTCCACTATGTTATCTCTACCAGTCCACTATGTTATCTCTACCAGTCCACTATGTTATCTCTACCAGTCCACTATGTTATCTCTACCCAGTCCACTATGTTATCTCTACCAGTCCACTATGTTATCTTTATCAGTCCACTATGTTATCTCTACCCAGTCCACTATGTTATCTCTACCAGTCCACTATGTTATCTCTATCAGTCCACTATGTTATCTCTACCCAGTCCACTATGTTACCTCTACCAGTCCACTATGTTATCTCGACCAGTCCACTATGTTATCTCTATCAGTCCACTATGTTATCTCTACCAGTCCACTATGTTATCTCTACCAGTCCACTATGTTATCTCTACAAATCCACTATGTTATCTCTACCAGTCCACTATGTTATCTCTACCAGTCCACTATGTTATCTCTACCCAGTCCACTATGTTATCTCTACCAGTCCACTATGTTATCTCTACCAGTCCACTATGTTATCTCTACCAGTCCACTATGTTATCTCTACCAGTCCACTATGTTATCTCTACCAGTCCACTATGTTATCTCTACCAGTCCACTATGTTATCTCTACCAGTCCACTATGTTATCTCTACCAGTCCACTATGTTATCTCTACCAGTCCACTATGTTATCTCTACCAGTCCACTATGTTATCTCTACCAGTCCACTATGTTATCTCTACCTGTCCACTATGGTATCTCGACCATTCCACTATGTTATCTCTACCAGTCCACTATGTTATCTCTACCAGTCCACTATGTTATCTCGACCAGTCCACTATGTTATCTCTACCCAGTCCACTATGTTATCTCTACCAGTCCACTATGTTATCTCTACCAGTCCACTATGTTATCTCTACCAGTCCACTATGTTATCTCTACCAGTCCACTATGTTATCTCTACCAGTCCACTATGTTATCTCTACCAGTCCACTATGTTATCTCTACCAGTCCACTATGTTATCTCGACCAGTCCACTATGTTACCTCTACCAGTCCACTATGTTACCTCGACCAGTCCACTATGTTATCTCTACCCAGTCCACTATGTTATCTCTACCAGTCCACTATGTTATCTCTACCAGTCCACTATGTTATCTCTACCAGTCCACTATGTTATCTCTACCAGTCCACTATGTTATCTCTACCAGTCCACTATGTTATCTCTACCAGTCCACTATGTTATCTCTACCAGTCCACTATGTTATCTCTACCAGTCCACTATGTTATCTCTACCCAGTCCACTATGTTATCTCTACCAGTCCACTATGTTATCTCTACCAGTCCACTATGTTATCTCTACCAGTCCACTATGTTATCTCTACCAGTCCACTATGTTATCTCTACCAGTCCACTATGTTATCTCTACCAGTCCACTATGTTATCTCTACCCAGTCCACTATGTTATCTCTACCAGTCCACTATGTTATCTCGACCAGTCCACTATGTTATCTCTACCAGTCCACTCTCACTCTCCGGAGTGAGAGATTAATTTCATTCCACAGTGGGAACAGTAGAGGCTGCCTGCGAGTGTCGCCGAAAGAAGAAGGAATATGTAAAATGTCTCCTTTGCTCGTGCACTTTCATGTTCCATAAATTCTTAAAACTCTTTTCACATTGAGAACAGTGGAAAGGCTTCTCTACAGAGTGTGTTAGCTCATGTTTTTTCAGGTATCTTGACTGGGTGAAATCCTTCCCACACTGGAAGCAGTGGAAAGGCTTCTCAACAGAGTGTGTTAGCTCATGTCTTTTCAGGTGTCCTGATAAAAAAAAGGTCTTTCCACACTGAGAGCAGCGGTAAGGCTTCTCTCCCGTGTGTGTCCTCTCGTGATATTTCAGGTCCCTCGGTCGGGCAAAACTTTTTTCACACTGGGGGCAGTGGTAAGGTTTCACTCCAGAGTGTATTCTTTTATGTTCTTTAAGGTATTTTGATGAGGGAAAAGTCTTTACACACTTAGAACAATGGTAAGGTTTCTCTGCTGTGTGTGTTCGCTCAGATTACAATTGGTGCAGTCAGAAAGTGATTGAAATCACATGGAACGACCCAAATCCTACAGTACAGAACAAGTGTAGAACTTCAGTAGAATGACCCCCTTGACAACCACACTTTGGTTCAACAACTGCAGAGAGAGTTTGTGCTCCTGTTTTTAAGATAATACTCACTGGTGTGAATCAGATCGTCAGTCTCCTGCTCCTCAACTTTCACTCCCAAAACGTCTTCCTTCTCTTTAATTGAGATGGCCTCCTCTCTTTTCACCATTACATCCTTCTCTTCTTCTTTCAATGTGATAGCCTCCTCTTCCTCCTTTATTATTCTGAAAGCTTCTTCCTTTCCAAAAACTGAAACCTCTTCATCATCCTCATCTTCTTCATCTTTCGCGACAACGTTCATCCCCAGAGCTTCTTTCTCCGTCCAGCAAACCTCCTCTTCTTTAGCAGGGGAGTAGTTTAGTGAGCTCATGGTTGGGGATGCTAGTTAGCATTAGCGATTAGCCTAGAGTTAAACTAACATAACAAGCCAGGTAGCAGACAACGTAAATTGAGTAATTAGTAACTATGACGACAGTGTGTTGAAAACACTTAATAAGCACAACGTTGGTATAAAGAGCTTCAACGTTTCGGTTTAATGTTTGCTAGCAACCTACCGAGGTGGTGGAAAAAGTAGTCATCGTTGTTGTTGAAAAAAAGAGTTCCGTCCAGTAGATTATACGTCACGCAAGATGCGTCATCTGAAAGACTCACGTCGCCATCTGCTGACTGGAGCGGGAGTGAACCAGGCTGTTCAACAAAATAAAAATATTCACTACACTATATCATATTCATTTCTAAATAAACTGATGTTTTCTCTTACAGATTACAAATACTACTTTCCAATAATACCTCTTACACAGATGTAAAAGCGTAACATGAATATGTACATGAATAGTAAATACTGTCATAAACACAGGTAATGTGTTATTCACACACTGTATTACAAATTATTACTATTGCTACATAATATCAAAAAGTGGGTTACCAACAGAAAACACTGGCATCACATCGCAAATAGCACTGCATTTTATATAGTGTGAGCACACACCACACACACACACACACACACACACACACACACACACACACACACACACACACACACACACACACACACACACACACACACACACACACACACACACACACACACACACACACACACACACACACACACACAGAGGAAAGACACAGAGACAGATTGACAAGAAACCGTTTAATAACCAAAAGGATTGTGATGACATCATCAGTCTACACCTAACGCTGTGTGACATTCAGTCTTCGTCTCACTCTCTCTCTTTCTCTCTCCCTCACATGTCCCTCTCTCTCTCTTTCTCTCTCTCTCTCCCCCTCTCTATCGCTCTCTCTTTTTCTCTCTCCCTCTCTCCCTCACATGTCCCTCTCTCTCTCTCTCTCTCTCTCTCTCTCTCTCTCTCTCTCTCTCTCTCTCTCTCTCTCTCTCTCTCTCTCTTTCTCTTTCTCTCTCTCTCTCTCTCTCTTTCCCTCTCTCTCTCTGTCTCTCTCCCTCACATGTCCCTCTCTCTCTCTCTCTCTCTCTCTCCCTCACATGTCCCCCTCTCTATCGCTCTCTCATTCTCTCTCTCTCTCTCTCTCTCTCTCTCTCTCTCTCTCTCTCTCTCTCTCTCTCTCTCTCTCTCTCTCTCTCTCTCTTCCTCACATGTCCCTCTCTCTCTCTCTTTCTCTCTTTCTCTCCCCCTCTCTATCGCTCTCTCTTTTTCTCTCTCCCTCTCTCCCTCACATGTCCCTCTCTCTCTCTTTCTCTCTCTCTCTCCCCCTCTCTATCGCTCTCTCTCTCTCTATCTCCCTCACATGTCCCCTCTCTATCGCTCTCTCTCCTCTCTCCCCCCTCTCACTCTGGTGCTGACGGAGAGACAGAGAGAGAGATGGATATTAACAGGTATTCGTAGTGCACTACTTTAGACCAGAGCCCTGAGGGTAGTGCACTACTTTAGACCAGAGCCCTGAGGGTAGTGCACTACTTTAGACCAGAGCCCTGAGGGTAGTGCACTACTTTAGACCAGAGCCCTGAGGGTAGTGCACTACTTTAGACCAAAGTCCTGAGGGTAGTGCACTACTTTAGACCAGAGCCCTGAGGGTAGTGCACTACTTTAGACCAAAGTCCTGAGGGTAGTGCACTACTTTAGACCAGAGCCCTGAGGGTAGTGCTGCCCTTTATATAAATATATAGATTTCTATTTAACTAGGCAAGTCAGTTAAGAACAAATTCTTATTTACAATGACGGCCTACCAAACACGGACAACACTGCGCCAATTCTGCACCGCCCTGTGGGACTCCCAATCACAGCCTGGATTTGACACCTCTAGCACTACGATGCAGTGTCTTAGACCGCTGCGCCACTCGGGAACAGGGAGCCATGTCAGACGCACGTGACGCTACCACAGTAAAACGTTCCTTCTGTACAAAAGCCATTCTAGAAACACACACACGTCTGGGGGCAGTAGACAGGGAGAGGTTGTTTCCAGGGCAACAACACATTATGTCTGGGGGCAGTAGACAGGGAGAGGTTGTTTCCAGGGCAACAACACATTATGTCTGGGGGCAGTAGACAGGGAGAGGTTGTTTCCAGGGCAACAACACATTATGTCTGGGGGCAGTAGACAGGGAGAGGTTGTTTCCAGGGCAACAACACATTATGTCTGGGGGCAGTAGACAGGGAGAGGTTGTTTCCAGGGCAACAACACATTATATCTGGGGGCAGTAGACAGGGAGAGGTTGTTTCCAGGGCAACAACACATTATATCTGGGGGCAGTAGACAGGGAGAGGTTGTTTCCAGGGCAACAACACATTATATCTGGGGGCAGTAGACAGGGAGAGGTTGTTTCCAGGGCAACAACATATTATGTCTGGGGGCAGTAGACAGGGAGAGGTTGTTTCCAGGGCAACAACACATTATGTCTGGGGGCAGTAGAGGAGTGGACGACTATACCTCACCCTATTCCCTATGCAACCCTACGAGGCTCTGGTCTAAAGTAGTGCACTTTATAGGGAACAGGGGGCATTTTAGGACGAAAAACATGGTTCAGATGCCAAACTAAACAAACTAAACTAGCTAATGGTCTCCTTGACAACCAGACAGACAGGCTCGTACTGGAGATGATTTAAATGCTTACAACATTCTCCTCCCTCAAGTCCAAAGCTGAGATGATTATCAAGTCAATTGAATTTGCTTCTTCTTCTTCTTGTGTTTTTGTTTTAAAAGCTGTTTCAGCAGCTTCAGTGTGAAACGGTGTGAACCTGAAAACCGTCCCCTTGGATTCTGGGCCTCTAACTGTGACATCACTGTTCCCTTCTGTGACATCACTGTTCCCTTCTGTGACATCACTGTTCCATTCTGTAACTCCACATTTCACTGTTCCCTAGCTGTGACCTCACTGTTCCCTAGCTGTGACCTCACTGTTCCCTAGCTGTGACATCACTGTTCCCTAGCTGTGACATCACTGTTCCCTAGCTGTGACATCACTGTTCCCTAGCTGTGACATCACTGTTCCCTTCTGTGACATCACTGTTCCATTCTGTAACTCCACATTTCACTGTTCCCTAGCTGTGACCTCACTGTTCCCTAGCTGTGACCTCACTGTTCCCTAGCTGTGACATCACTGTTCCCTAGCTGTGACATCACTGTTCCCTAGCTGTGACCTCACTGTTCCCTAGCTGTGACATCACTGTTCCCTAGCTGTGACATCACTGTTCCCTAGCTGTAACATCACTGTTCCCTAGCTGTGACCTCACTGTTCCCTAACTGTGACATCACTGTTCCCTAGCTGTGACATCACTGTTCCCTAGCTGTGACATCACTGTTCCCTAGCTGTGATCTCACTGTTCCCTAGCTGTGACCTCACTGTTCCATTCTGTGACATCACTGTTCCATTCTGTGACATCACTGTTCCATTCTGTGACATCACTGTTCCATTCTGTGACATCATTGTTCCACTCTGTGACATCACTGTTCCATTCTGTGACATCACTGTTCCATTCTGTGACATCACTGTTCCATTCTGTGACATCACTGTTCCATTCTGTGACATCACTGTTCCACTCTGTGACATCACTGTTCCACTCTGTGACATCACTGTTTCATTCTGTGACATCACTGTTCCATTCTGTGACATCACTGTTTCATTCTGTGACATCACTGTTTTATTCTGTGACAGTGCAGAACTACTGTGTGTGTACACAGTGACATCACAATAGTAAATCTATGATTTGGAAACACACATTGACACGGTGAAGTGACTGGAGCATGAACTAAGAGGACAGAAAGGAAGAAGAGTCCACTAAGAAGCATACACCAACAGTCTTTCCTGTTCAGTGGGGCGGAGAAGGGAAAGAGGGAGGGGTGTAGGTGTGGGCATACTGTTTTTTCTTAGTTCTACATCTCCCCCATCCTCCTCCTCCTCCCATCCTCCTCTCCCTCCTTCCTCCTCTCCCTCCATCCTCCTCTCCTCCATCCTCCTCTCCCTCCATCCTCCTCTTCCTCCATCCTTCTCTCACTCCATCCTCTTGCTCCATCCTTCTCTTCCTCCATCCTTATCTCCCTCCATCCTCCTCTTCCTCCATCCTCCTCTTCCCCCATCCTCCTCTCTCCCATCCTCCTCTCATTCTATCCTCCTCTTCCTCCCATCCTCCTCTCCTCTCCCCCTTCCTCCCATCCTCCTCTTCCACCCTTCTCCCTCCATCCCTCGGTCCTACCACAGTAGTGGGCTCCAAACCTCCTCCGCTCCGCCCTCTGTGTGTGTGTGAGCGCGCATGTGTGTGTGTGTGTGTGTGTGCGCATGTGTGCACGAGTCACACAAAAGACGAGAACCCCGTGACGGGCGTGCGTGAGCCTGGTGGATTGGTATTGGGGTTGGCGTGCGTGTGTGTGTGTGGGAGTGTGTGTGGGAGTGTGTGTGTGTGCGCGGGCAGCCCAGTGGGTGTGTATGCTCCCCCTGTGCTGTGCTGTGTGACCACGGTCTGGTAGTAGGGCTCTGCCCCGTCAGTGCTGGAACACTCCTCGTAGCCGGACGCCAGACTTAACCCCTTCAGGCCTTTAGGTTGTCTCTTCCAGCTGTTATAGTAGGTGGGATCTGACATGTAGTGATTAACAAAGGAATGTTTAGGATGATGATCATCCTCACAGTCACTGTCTGTTACCTACAGAGAGACAGACAGAGAGACAGACACAAAGAGACAGAGAGAAACAGAGACAGAAAGACAGAGACAGAGAGAGAGACAGAGACAGACAGAGAGACAGACACAAAGAGACAGAGAGAAACAGAGACAGAAAGACAGAGACAGAAAGAGAAAGACAGAGACAGAGAGAGACAAAGAGAGACAGACACAGAGAGAGAGAGAGAGAGAGAGAGAGAGAGAGAGAGAGAGAGAGAGAGAGAGAGAGAGAGAGAGAGAGAGAGAGAGAGAGAGAGTGAAATATAGAGGATTAGTTGGGGAGTGTGCATGTGTGTGTGTCCTTGCCTGAGTGTGTGTGTCTGCTGTGAGTGTACCTCAGACTCTGATATATCAGTAGGTTTCTCTGTGAGTGTACCTCAGACTGATATATCAGTAGGTTTCTCTGTGAGTGTGGTGCTCTCTGATATATCAGTAGGTTTCTCTGTGAGTGTGGTGCTCTCTGATATATCAGCAGGTTTCTCTGTGAGTGTGGTGCTCTCTGATATATCAGCAGGTTTCTCTGTGAGTGTACCTCATACTCTGATATATCAGTAGGTTTCTCTGTGAGTGTGGTGCTCTCTGATATATCAGTAGGTTTCTCTGTGAGTGTGGTGCTCTCTGATATATCAGTAGGTTTCTCTGTGAGTGTGGTGCTCTCTGATATATCAGCAGGTTTCTCTGTGAGTGTACCTCAGACTCTGATATATCAGCAGGTTTCTCTGTGAGTGTGGTGCTCTCTGATATATCAGTAGGTTTCTCTGTGAGTGTGGTGCTCTCTGATATATCAGTAGGTTTCTCTGTGAGTGTGGTGCTCTCTGATATATCAGCAGGTTTCTCTGTGAGTGTGGTGCTCTCTGATATATCAGCAGGTTTCTCTGTGAGTGTGGTGCTCTCTGATATATCAGTAGGTTTCTCTGTGAGTGTGGTGCTCTCTGATATATCAGCAGGTTTCTCTGTGAGTGTGGTGCTCTCTGATATATCAGCAGCTTTCTCTGTGAGCGTACCTCATACTCTGATATATCAGTAGGTTTCTCTGTGAGTGTACCTCAGACTCTGATATATCAGTAGGTTTCTCTGTGAGTGTGGTGCTCTCTGATATATCAGCAGGTTTCTCTGTGAGTGTGGTGCTCTCTGATATATCAGTAGGTTTCTCTGTGAGTGTGGTGCTCTCTGATATATCAGTAGGTTTCTCTGTGAGTGTGGTGCTCTCTGATATATCAGTAGGTTTCTCTGTGAGTGTGGTGCTCTCTGATATATCAGCAGGTTTCTCTGTGAGTGTGGTGCTCTCTGATATATCAGCAGGTTTCTCTGTGAGTGTGGTGCTCTCTGATATATCAGCAGGTTTCTCTGTGAGTGTGGTGATCTCTGATATATCAGTAGGTTTCTCTGTGAGTGTGGTGCTCTCTGATATATCAGCAGGTTTCTCTGTGAGTGTGGTGCTCTCTGATATATCAGCAGGTTTCTCTGTGAGTGTGGTGCTCTCTGATATATCAGTAGGTTTCTCTGTGAGTGTGGTGCTCTCTGATATATCAGCAGGTTTCTCTGTGAGTGTACCTCAGACTCTGAGATGTCAGCAGGTTTCTCTGTGAGTGTGGTGCTCTCTGATATATCAGTAGGTTTCTCTGTGAGTGTACCTCAGACTCTGATATATCAGCAGGTTTCTCTGTGAGTGTACCTCAGACTCTGAGATGTCAGCAGGTTTCTCTGTGAGTGTGGTGCTCTCTGATATATCAGTAGGTTTCTCTGTGAGTGTACCTCAGACTCTGATATATCAGTAGGTTTCTCTGTGAGTGTGGTGCTCTCTGATATATCAGTAGGTTTCTCTGTGAGTGTGGTGCTCTCTGATATATCAGCAGGTTTCTCTGTGAGTGTGGTGCTCTCTGATATATCAGTAGGTTTCTCTGTGAGTGTGGTGCTCTCTGATATATCAGTAGGTTTCTCTGTGAGTGTGGTGCTCTCTGATATATCAGTAGGTTTCTCTGTGAGTGTGGTGCTCTCTGATATATCAGTAGGTTTCTCTGTGAGTGTGGTGCTCTCTGATATATCAGTAGGTTTCTCTGTGAGTGTGGTGCTCTCTGATATATCAGTAGGTTTCTCTGTGAGTGTGGTGCTCTCTGATATATCAGCAGGTTTCTCTGTGAGTGTGGTGCTCTCTGATATATCAGTAGGTTTCTCTGTGAGTGTGGTGCTCTCTGATATATCAGCAGGATTCTCTGTGAGTGTGGTGCTCTCTGATATATCAGTAGGTTTCTCTGTGAGTGTGGTGCTCTCTGATATATCAGTAGGTTTCTCTGTGAGTGTGGTGCTCTCTGATATATCAGTAGGTTTCTCTGTGAGTGTGGTGCTCTCTGATATATCAGCAGGTTTCTCTGTGAGCGTACCTCAGACTCTGATATATCAGCAGGTTTCTCTGTGAGTGTACCTCAGACTCTGATATATCAGTAGGTTTCTCTGTGAGTGTGGTGCTCTCTGATATATCAGTAGGTTTCTCTGTGAGCGTACCTCATACTCTGATATATCAGTAGGTTTCTCTGTGAGCGTACCTCATACTCTGATATATCAGTAGGTTTCTCTGTGAGTGTGGTGCTCTCTGATATATCAGTAGGTTTCTCTGTGAGTGTACCTCAGACTCTGATATATCAGTAGGTTTCTCTGTGAGTGTGGTGCTCTCTGATATATCAGTAGGTTTCTCTGTGAGTGTACCCCAGACTCTGATATATCAGTAGGTTTCTCTGTGAGTGTGGTGCTCTCTGATATATCAGCAGGTTTCTCTGTGAGTGTGGTGCTCTCTGATATATCAGTAGGTTTCTCTGTGAGTGTGGTGCTCTCTGATATATCAGTAGGTTTCTCTGTGAGTGTGGTGCTCTCTGATATATCAGCAGGTTTCTCTGTGAGTGTGGTGCTCTCTGATATATCAGTAGGTTTCTCTGTGAGTGTGGTGCTCTCTGATATATCAGTAGGTTTCTCTGTGAGTGTGGTGCTCTCTGATAGATCAGTAGGTTTCTCTGTGAGTGTACCTCATACTCTGATATATCAGTAGGTTTCTCTGTGAGTGTACCTCAGACTCTGATATATCAGTAGGTTTCTCTGTGAGTGTGGTGCTCTCTGATATATCAGTAGGTTTCTCTGTGAGTGTACCTCAGACTCTGATATATCAGTAGGTTTCTCTGTGAGTGTGGTGCTCTCTGATATATCAGTAGGTTTCTCTGTGAGTGTGGTGCTCTCTGATATATCAGCAGGTTTCTCTGTGAGTGTGGTGCTCTCTGATATATCAGTAGGTTTCTCTGTGAGTGTGGTGCTCTCTGATATATCAGTAGGTTTCTCTGTGAGTGTGGTGCTCTCTGATATATCAGCAGGTTTCTCTGTGAGTGTGGTGCTCTCTGATATATCAGCAGGTTTCTCTGTGAGTGTACCTCAGACTCTGATATATCAGTAGGTTTCTCTGTGAGTGTGGTGCTCTCTGATATATCAGTAGGTTTCTCTGTGAGCGTGGTGCTCTCTGATATATCAGTAGGTTTCTCTGTGAGTGTGGTGCTCTCTGAGATGTCAGCAGGTTTCTCTGTGAGTGTGGTGCTCTCTGATATATCAGCAGGTTTCTCTGTGAGTGTGGTGCTCTCTGATATATCAGCAGGTTTCTCTGTGAGTGTGGTGCTCTCTGATATATCAGTAGGTTTCTCTGTGAGTGTGGTGCTCTCTGATATATCAGCAGGTTTCTCTGTGAGTGTGGTGCTCTCTGATAGATCAGTAGGTTTCTCTGTGAGTGTGGTGCTCTCTGATATATCAGTAGGTTTCTCTGTGAGTGTGGTGCTCTCTGATATATCAGTAGGTTTCTCTGTGAGTGTACCTCAGACTCTGATATATCAGTAGGTTTCTCTGTGAGTGTGGTGCTCTCTGATATATCAGTAGGTTTCTCTGTGAGTGTGGTGCTCTCTGATATATCAGTAGGTTTCTCTGTGAGTGTGGTGCTCTCTGATATATCAGTAGGTTTCTCTGTGAGTGTGGTGCTCTCTGATATATCAGTAGGTTTCTCTGTGAGTGTGGTGCTCTCTGATATATCAGCAGGTTTCTCTGTGAGTGTGGTGCTCTCTGATATATCAGTAGGTTTCTCTGTGAGTGTGGTGCTCTCTGATATATCAGCAGGTTTCTCTGTGAGTGTACCTCAGACTCTGATATATCAGTAGGTTTCTCTGTGAGTGTGGTGCTCTCTGATATATCAGTAGGTTTCTCTGTGAGCGTACCTCATACTCTGATATATCAGTAGGTTTCTCTGTGAGTGTGGTGCTCTCTGATAGATCAGTAGGTTTCTCTGTGAGTGTACCTCATACTCTGATATATCAGTAGGTTTCTCTGTGAGTGTACCTCAGACTCTGATATATCAGTAGGTTTCTCTGTGAGTGTGGTGCTCTCTGATATATCAGTAGGTTTCTCTGTGAGTGTACCTCAGACTCTGATATATCAGTAGGTTTCTCTGTGAGTGTGGTGCTCTCTGATATATCAGTAGGTTTCTCTGTGAGTGTGGTGCTCTCTGATATATCAGCAGGTTTCTCTGTGAGTGTGGTGCTCTCTGATATATCAGTAGGTTTCTCTGTGAGTGTGGTGCTCTCTGATATATCAGTAGGTTTCTCTGTGAGTGTGGTGCTCTCTGATATATCAGCAGGTTTCTCTGTGAGTGTGGTGCTCTCTGATATATCAGCAGGTTTCTCTGTGAGTGTACCTCAGACTCTGATATATCAGTAGGTTTCTCTGTGAGTGTGGTGCTCTCTGATATATCAGTAGGTTTCTCTGTGAGCGTGGTGCTCTCTGATATATCAGTAGGTTTCTCTGTGAGTGTGGTGCTCTCTGAGATGTCAGCAGGTTTCTCTGTGAGTGTGGTGCTCTCTGATATATCAGCAGGTTTCTCTGTGAGTGTGGTGCTCTCTGATATATCAGCAGGTTTCTCTGTGAGTGTGGTGCTCTCTGATATATCAGTAGGTTTCTCTGTGAGTGTGGTGCTCTCTGATATATCAGCAGGTTTCTCTGTGAGTGTGGTGCTCTCTGATAGATCAGTAGGTTTCTCTGTGAGTGTGGTGCTCTCTGATATATCAGTAGGTTTCTCTGTGAGTGTGGTGCTCTCTGATATATCAGTAGGTTTCTCTGTGAGTGTACCTCAGACTCTGATATATCAGTAGGTTTCTCTGTGAGTGTGGTGCTCTCTGATATATCAGTAGGTTTCTCTGTGAGTGTGGTGCTCTCTGATATATCAGTAGGTTTCTCTGTGAGTGTGGTGCTCTCTGATATATCAGTAGGTTTCTCTGTGAGTGTGGTGCTCTCTGATATATCAGTAGGTTTCTCTGTGAGTGTGGTGCTCTCTGATATATCAGCAGGTTTCTCTGTGAGTGTGGTGCTCTCTGATATATCAGTAGGTTTCTCTGTGAGTGTGGTGCTCTCTGATATATCAGCAGGTTTCTCTGTGAGTGTACCTCAGACTCTGATATATCAGTAGGTTTCTCTGTGAGTGTGGTGCTCTCTGATATATCAGTAGGTTTCTCTGTGAGCGTACCTCATACTCTGATATATCAGTAGGTTTCTCTGTGAGTGTGGTGCTCTCTGATATATCAGTAGGTTTCTCTGTGAGCGTACCTCATACTCTGATATATCAGTAGGTTTCTCTGTGAGCGTACCTCAGACTCTGATATATCAGTAGGTTTCTCTGTGAGTGTGGTGCTCTCTGAGATGTCAGCAGGTTTCTCTGTGAGTGTGGTGCTCTCTGATATATCAGCAGGGTTCTCTGTGAGTGTACCTCAGACTCTGATATATCAGCAGGTTTCTCTGTGAGTGTGGTGCTCTCTGATATATCAGTAGGTTTCTCTGTGAGTGTGGTGCTCTCTGATATATCAGCAGGTTTCTCTGTGAGTGTGGTGCTCTCTGATATATCAGCAGGTTTCTCTGTGAGTGTGGTGCTCTCTGATATATCAGTAGGTTTCTCTGTGAGTGTGGTGCTCTCTGATATATCAGTAGGTTTCTCTGTGAGTGTACCTCAGACTCTGATATATCAGTAGGTTTCTCTGTGAGTGTGGTGCTCTCTGATATATCAGTAGGTTTCTCTGTGAGTGTGGTGCTCTCTGATATATCAGCAGGTTTCTCTGTGAGTGTGGTGCTCTCTGATATATCAGTAGGTTTCTCTGTGAGTGTGGTGCTCTCTGATATATCAGTAGGTTTCTCTGTGAGTGTGGTGCTCTCTGATATATCAGTAGGTTTCTCTGTGAGTGTGGTGCTCTCTGATATATCAGTAGGTTTCTCTGTGAGTGTGGTGCTCTCTGATATATCAGCAGGTTTCTCTGTGAGTGTACCTCAGACTCTGATATATCAGTAGGTTGCTCTGTGAGTGTGGTGCTCTCTGATATATCAGTAGGTTTCTCTGTGAGTGTACCTCAGACTCTGATATATCAGCAGGTTTCTCTGTGAGTGTACCTCAGACTCTGATATATCAGCAGGTTTCTCTGTGAGTGTACCTCAGACTCTGAGATGTCAGCAGGTTTCTCTGTGAGCGTGGTGCTCTCTGTGAGGATGGCTCCATTGTTGTAGTTATCACACAGGTCTTCATCAGAGTAGTGGAGGAGGCCTGGACTGGGCCTGGGAGGGGACCTACACACAAACACACACACACACACAGTTAATATGGGATAGCTTTGGTTTTGTTAACCTGGATGCAGAGGGCTAAATCAGTTTTAATCTCTCACTGCAGAGGGCTAATTCATCTTTAATCTCTCACTGCAGAGGGCTAATTCAGCTTTAATCTCTCACTGCAGAGGGCTAAATCAGATTAATCTCTCACTGCAGAGGGCTAATTCATCTTTAATCTCTCACTGCAGAGGGCTAAATCAGATTAATCTCTCACTGCAGAGGGCTAAATCAGATTAATCTCTCACTGCAGAGGGCTAATTCAGCTTTAATCTCTCACTGCAGAGGGCTAAATCAGCTTTAATCCCTCACTGCAGAGGGCTAAATCAGCTTTAATCTCTCACTGCAGAGGGCTAAATCAGTTTTAATCTCTCACTGCAGAGGGCTAAATTGACGTTCCAATGTATGTACCCTCCAAACAGTGCCTTACAATAGCTCTCTCTCTCTGTCTCTGTCTTTCTGTCTCTCTCTCTTTCTCTGTCTCTCCCCCATCCACCCATCCATCTCCCACCCTTCTCTCCTCTCCTCCCTCCCTTTCTCCATCCCTCTACCTAGTTCCATTCTTCTTGTGGAAGGTGCTCTTGTTGTTCAGAGTTCTGCTGTTGAGTTCCAGAGCTGTGAATCCTCCGTTGTCCAGGGTTACGGACTCCTCCACCGTAGACACATGCTTTCCTGAGAGAGAGAGAGAGAGAGAGAGAGAGAGAGAGAGAGAGAGAGAGAGAGAGAGAGAGAGAGAGAGAGAGACAGAGAGAGAGAGAGAGAGAGAGAGAGAGAGAGAGAGAGAGAGAGAGAGAGAGAGAGAGAGAGAGAGAGAGAGAGAGAGAGAGAGACAGAGAGAGAGACAGAGAGAGAGACAGAGAGAGAGACAGAGAGAGAGACAGAGAGAGAGACAGAGAGAGAGAGACAGAGAGAGAGAGAGAGAGAGACAGAGAGAGAGAGAGAGACAGAGAGAGAGACAGAGAGAGAGAGACAGAGAGAGAGAGAGAGAGAGAGAGAGAGAGAGAGAGAGAGAGACAGAGACAGAGAGAGAGACAGAGACAGAGAGAGGGAAAGAGGAGAGTAGCTCTCTTAACAACAAGAAAACAACAATCAACTTTTCCAGGGAAATAGAAGAAGTCAGGTGTGAGGGCTTTCTGCCCTCTCACACCTTGTCCTCCTCTTCAGAGCTCCCTCTTTCCCTCTAGAAGCCCCTCTACACCCAGAAGAACCTGTTTCTTTGTGAAACCCTTCGTTTGTTACTATACAAACAGACACAACAAAGAAGTCAAATATGCTGCTGCAGAGCTAAGAGACAGACAGACAGACAGACAGACAGACAGACAGACAGACAGACAGACAGACAGACAGACAGACAGACAGACAGACAGACAGGCAGGCAGGCAGGCAGGCAGGCAGGCAGGCAGGCAGGCAGGCAGGCTATCAGACAGACAGACAGACAGACAGACAGACAGACAGACAGACAGACAGACAGACAGACAGACAGACAGACAGACAGACAGACAGGCAGGCAGGCAGGCAGGCAGGCAGGCAGGCAGGCAGGCAGGCAGACTATCAGACAGACAGACAGACAGACAGACAGACAGACAGACAGACAGACAGACAGACAGACAGACAGACAGACAGACAGACAGACAGACAGACAGACAGACAGACAGACAGACAGACAGACAGACAGGCAGGCAGGCAGGCAGGCAGGCAGGCAGACAGGCAGACAGGCAGACTATCAGAGAGCCAGACAGACAGACAGTCCTAGACAGACTGACAGAGAGACAGACTGTGAAACAGTGTGTTAGGTGTGTGTGAGGTGTGTATGTGTGTGTGAGGTGCGTGTGAGGTGTGTATGTGTGTGTGAGGTGCGTGTGAGGTGTGTATGTGTGTGTGAGGTGCGTGTGAGGTGTGTTAGGTGTGTGTGAGGTGTGTAGGTGTGTGTGAGGTGTGTAGGTGTGTGAGGTGCGTGTGAGGTGTGTGTGAGGTGTGTGTTAGGTGTGTGTTAGGTGTGTGTGAGGTGTGTGTGAGGTGTGTGTGAGGTGTGTGTTAGGTGTGTGAGGTGTGTGTTAGGTGTGTGAGGTGTGTGTTAGGTGTGTGAGGTGTGTGTTAGGTGTGTATGTGTGTGTGAGGTGCGTGTGAGGTGTGTATGTGTGTGTGAGGTGCGTGTGAGGTGTGTATGTGTGTGTGAGGTGCGTGTGAGGTGTGTATGTGTGTGTGAGGTGCGTGTGAGGTGTGTATGTGTGTGTGAGGTGCGTGTGAGGCGTGTGAGGTGTGTTAGGTGTGTGTGAGGTGTGTAGGTGTGTGTGAGGTGTGTAGGTGTGTGAGGTGCGTGTGAGGTGTGTGTGAGGTGTGTGTGAGGTGTGTGTTAGGTGTGTGAGGTGTGTGTGAGGTGTGTGTTAGGTGTGTGAGGTGCGTGTGAGGTGTGTGTGAGGTGTGTGTGAGGTGTGTGTGTTAGGTGTGTGTGAGGTGTGTGTTAGGTGTGTGAGGTGTGTGTGAGGTGTGTGTGAGGTGTGTGTGAGGTGTGTGTGAGGTGTGTGTTAGGTGTGTGAGGTGTGTGTGAGGTGTGTGTGAGATGTGTGTAAGGTGTGTGTTAGGTGTGTGAGATGTGTGTGAGGTGTGTGTTAGGTGTGTGAGGTGTGTGTTAGGTGTGTGAGGTGTGTGTTAGGTGTGTGAGGTGTGTGTTAGGTGTGTGTGAGGTGTGTTAGGTGTGTTAGGTGTGTGTTAGGTGTGTGAGGTGTGAGGTGTGTGTGAGGTGTGAGGTGTGTGTACCTGTGTATTAGGTGTGAGGTGTGTGTACCCGTGTATTAGGTGTGTACCTGTGTATTAGGTGTGTAGGTGTGTACCTGTGTATTAGGTGTGTAGGTGTGTGTACCTGTGTATTAGGTGTGTACCTGTGTATTAGGTGTGTAGGTGTGTGTACCTGTGTATTAGGTGTGTACCTGTGTATTAGGTGTGTAGGTGTGTGTACCTGTGTATTAGGTGTGTAGGTGTGTGTACCTGTGTATTAGGTGTGTGTACCAATGTATTAGGTGTGTAGGTGTGTGTACCTGTGTATTAGGTGTGTACCTGTGTATTAGATGTGCGTACCTGTGTATTAGGTGTGTAGGTGTGTGTACCTGTGTATTAGGTGTGTACCTGTGTATTAGGTGTGTAGGTGTGTGTACCTATGTATTAGGTGTGTATGTTTGTGTATCTGTGTATTAGGTGTGTACCTGTGTATTAGGTGGGTGTATCTGTGTATTAGGTGTGTAGGTGTGTGTACCTGTGTATTAGGTGTGTAGGTGTGTGTATCTGTGTATTAGGTGTGTACCTGTGTATTAGGTGTGTGTATCTGTGTATTAGGTGTTTAGGTGTGTGTACCTGTGTATTAGGTGTGTGTACCTGTGTATTAGGTGTGTAGGTGTGTGTACCTGTGTATTAGGTGGGTATACCTGTGTATTAGGTGTGTAGGTATGTGTACCTGTGTATTAGGTGTGTACCTGTGTATTAGGTGTGTAGGTGTGTGTATCTGTGTATTAGGTGTGTACCTGTGTATTAGGTGTGTGTACCTGTGTATTAGGTGTGTACCTGTGTATTAGGTGTGTAGGTGTGTGTACCTGTGTATTAGGTGTGTACCTGTGTATTAGGTGTGTACCTGTGTATTAGGTGTGTAGGTGTGTGTACCTGTGTATTAGGTGTGTGTACCTGTGTATTAGGTGTGTGTACCTGTGTATTAGGTGTGTACCTGTGTATTAGGTGTGTGTACCTGTGTATTAGGTGTGTAGGTGTGTGTACCTGTGTATTAGGTGTGTGTACCTGTGTATTAGGTGTGTGAGGTGTGTGTGAGGTGTGTGTTAGGTGTGTGAGGTGCGTGTGAGGTGTGTGTGAGGTGTGTGTGTTAGGTGTGTGTGAGGTGTGTGTTAGGTGTGTGAGGTGTGTGTTAGGTGTGTGAGGTGTGTGTGAGGTGTGTGTGAGGTGTGTGTGAGGTGTGTGTTAGGTGTGTGAGGTGTGTGTGAGGTGTGTGTGAGATGTGTGTGAGGTGTGTGTTAGGTGTGTGAGGTGTGTGAGGTGTGTGTTAGGTGTGTGAGGTGTGTGTTAGGCGTGTGAGGTGTGTGTGGTGTGTGTTAGGTGTGTGTGAGGTGTGTTAGGTGTGTTAGGTGTGTGTTAGGTGTGTGAGGTGTGAGGTGTGTGTGAGGTGTGAGGTGTGTGTACCTGTGTATTAGGTGTGAGGTGTGTGTACCCGTGTATTAGGTGTGTACCTGTGTATTAGGTGTGTAGGTGTGTACCTGTGTATTAGGTGTGTAGGTGTGTGTACCTGTGTATTAGGTGTGTACCTGTGTATTAGGTGTGTAGGTGTGTGTACCTGTGTATTAGGTGTGTACCTGTGTATTAGGTGTGTAGGTGTGTGTACCTGTGTATTAGGTGTGTAGGTGTGTGTACCTGTGTATTAGGTGTGTGTACCTATGTATTAGGTGTGTAGGTGTGTGTACCTGTGTATTAGGTGTGTACCTGTGTATTAGATGTGCGTACCTGTGTATTAGGTGTGTAGGTGTGTGTACCTGTGTATTAGGTGTGTACCTGTGTATTAGGTGTGTAGGTGTGTGTACCTGTGTATTAGGTGTGTAGGTGTGTGTATCTGTGTATTAGGTGTGTACCTGTGTATTAGGTGTGTGTATCTGTGTATTAGGTGTTTAGCTGTGTGTACCTGTGTATTAGGTGTGTGTACCTGTGTATTAGGTGTGTGTACCTGTGTATTAGGTGGGTGTACCTGTGTATTAGGTGTGTAGGTGTGTGTACCTGTGTATTAGGTGTGTACCTGTGTATTAGGTGTGTAGGTGTGTGTATCTGTGTATTAGGTGTGTACCTGTGTATTAGGTGTGTACCTGTGTATTAGGTGTGTAGGTGTGTGTACCTGTGTATTAGGTGTGTAGGTGTGTGTACCTGTGTATTAGGTGTGTGTACCTGTGTATTAGGTGTGTGTACCTGTGTATTAGGTGTGTACCTGTGTATTAGGTGTGTGTACCTGTGTATTAGGTGTGTAGGTGTGTGTACCTGTGTATTAGGTGTGTGTACCTGTGTATTAGGTGTGTGAGGTGTGTGTGAGGTGTGTGTTAGGTGTGTGAGGTGCGTGTGAGGTGTGTGTGAGGTGTGTGTGTTAGGTGTGTGTGAGGTGTGTGTTAGGTGTGTGAGGTGTGTGTTAGGTGTGTGAGGTGTGTGTGAGGTGTGTGTGAGGTGTGTGTGAGGTGTGTTATAGGTGTGTGAGGTGTGTGTGAGGTGTGTGTGAGATGTGTGTGAGGTGTGTGTTAGGTGTGTGAGGTGTGTGTGAGGTGTGTGTTAGGTGTGTGAGGTGTGTGTTAGGCGTGTGAGGTGTGTGTGGTGTGTGTTAGGTGTGTGTGAGGTGTGTTAGGTGTGTTAGGTGTGTGTTAGGTGTGTGAGGTGTGAGGTGTGTGTGAGGTGTGAGGTGTGTGTACCTGTGTATTAGGTGTGAGGTGTGTGTACCCGTGTATTAGGTGTGTACCTGTGTATTAGGTGTGTAGGTGTGTACCTGTGTATTAGGTGTGTAGGTGTGTGTACCTGTGTATTAGGTGTGTACCTGTGTATTAGGTGTGTAGGTGTGTGTACCTGTGTATTAGGTGTGTACCTGTGTATTAGGTGTGTAGGTGTGTGTACCTGTGTATTAGGTGTGTAGGTGTGTGTACCTGTGTATTAGGTGTGTGTACCTATGTATTAGGTGTGTAGGTGTGTGTACCTGTGTATTAGGTGTGTACCTGTGTATTAGATGTGCGTACCTGTGTATTAGGTGTGTAGGTGTGTGTACCTGTGTATTAGGTGTGTACCTGTGTATTAGGTGTGTAGGTGTGTGTACCTGTGTATTAGGTGTGTAGGTGTGTGTATCTGTGTATTAGGTGTGTACCTGTGTATTAGGTGTGTGTATCTGTGTATTAGGTGTTTAGCTGTGTGTACCTGTGTATTAGGTGTGTGTACCTGTGTATTAGGTGTGTGTACCTGTGTATTAGGTGGGTGTACCTGTGTATTAGGTGTGTAGGTGTGTGTACCTGTGTATTAGGTGTGTACCTGTGTATTAGGTGTGTAGGTGTGTGTATCTGTGTATTAGGTGTGTACCTGTGTATTAGGTGTGTACCTGTGTATTAGGTGTGTAGGTGTGTGTACCTGTGTATTAGGTGTGTAGGTGTGTGTACCTGTGTATTAGGTGTGTACCTGTGTATTAGGTGTGTACCTGTGTATTAGGTGTGTAGGTGTGTGTACCTGTGTATTAGGTGTGTGTACCTGTGTATTAGGTGTGTGTACCTGTGTATTAGGTGTGTACCTGTGTATTAGGTGTGTAGGTGTGTGTACCTGTGTATTAGGTGTGTAGGTGTGTGTACCTGTGTATTAGGTGTGTAGGTGTGTGTACCTGTGTATTAGGTGTGTAGGTGTATGTACCTGTGTATTAGGTGTGTACCTAATACACACTTGATTAGTGTAGTGTTAGCTAGCTACATAGCTGCCTTTGCTGTCTTCGTTTCATCGTATCCAAGATAATTGTGTTGTTTAGGTTTAGAGTGTGTAGTCTTAGAGTGATTATCTTAATTTACCGAGGTTAGCTAGCCAGCTATTTGTCGTCCTTAACGTAGGTGACTCTGCTAGCTAGCCAACGCTAGCCAACGTCTTCTGTATAGAACTCAACTACCCGGTCGCATTCACAGGTAGTATCACATTTTCACTTCATTTCATTACAGTACAACGGTTTGATTTGTTTGATCGTAGCTAGCTACATAGCCGTCTTTGTATCAAAGATAATTGTGTAGTCTAGAGCGATTTTCTAGGTTCACTAGCCAGCTATTGTCGTTCTTTTAACGCAACGTAACGTAAACAACACTGCTAGCTAGCCAGCTAGCCCCCGAATAGCAACACTGCAGAAACTAATACACTCAACGGAACGACTTGATTAGTGTAGTGTCAACAACGCACCCACTGCCAGCTGGCCTACTTCAGCAGTACTGTATCATTTTAATCATTTTAGTCAATAAGATTCTTGCTACGTAGCTTAACTTTCTGAACATTCGAGACGTGTAGTCCACTTGTCATTCCAATCTCCTTTGCATTAGCGTAGCCTCTTCTGTAGCCTGTCAACTATGTGTCTGTTTATCCCTGTTCTCTCCTCTCTGCACAGACCATACAAACGCTCCTCACCGCGTGGCCGCGGCCACCCTACTCTGGTGGTCCCAGCGCGCACGACCCACGTGGAGTTCCAGGTCTCCGGTAGCCTCTGGAACTGCCAATCTGTGGTCAACAAGGCAGAGTTCATCTCAGCCTATGCCTCCCTCCAGTCCCTCGACTTCTTGGCACTGACGGAAACATGGATCACCACAGACAACACTGCTACTCCTACTGCTCTCTCTTCGTCCGCCCACGTGTTCTCGCACACCCCGAGAGCGTCTGGTCAGCGGGGTGGTGGCACCGGGATCCTCATCTCTCCCAAGTGGTCATTCTCTGTTTCTCCCCTTACCCATCTGTCTATTGCCTCCTTTGAATTCCATGCTGTCACAGTTACTAGCCCTTTCAAGCTTAACATCCTTATCATTTATCGCCCTCCAGGTTCCCTCGGAGAGTTCATCAATGAGCTTGATGCCTTGATAAGCTCCTTTCCTGAGGACGGCTCACCTCTCACAGTTCTGGGCGACTTTAACCTCCCCACGTCTACCTTTGACTCTTTCCTCTCTGCCTCCTTCTTTCCACTCCTCTCCTCTTTTGACCTCACCCTCTCACCTTCCCCCCCTACTCACAAGGCAGGCAATACGCTCGACCTCATCTTTACTAGATGCTGTTCCTCCACTAACCTCATTGCAACTCCCCTCCAGGTCTCCGACCACTGCCTTGTATCCTTTTCCCTCTCGCTCTCATCCAACACCTCCCACACTGCCCCTACTCGGATGGTATCGCGCCATCCCAACCTTCGCTCTCTCTCCCCCGCTACTCTCTCCTCTTCCATCCTATCATCTCTTCCCTCCGCTCAAACCTTCTCCCACCTATCTCCTGATTCTGCCTCCTCAACCCTCCTCTCCTCCCTCTCTGCATCCCTTGACTCTCTATGTCCCCTATCCTCCAGGCCGGCTCGGTCCTCCCCTCCCGCTCCGTGGCTCGATGACTCATTGCGAGCTCACAGAACAGGGCTCCGGGCAGCCGAGCGGAAATGGAGGAAAACTCGCGTCCCTGCGGACCTGGCATCCTTTCACTCCCTCCTCTCTACATTTTCCTCCTCTGTCTCTGCTGCTAAAGCCACTTTCTACCACGCTAAATTCCAAGCATCTGCCTCTAACCCTAGGAAGCTCTTTGCCACCTTCTCCTCCCTCCTGAATCCTCCGCCCCCCCTCCTCCCTCTCTGCAGATGACTTCGTCAACCATTTTGAAAAGAAGGTCGACGACATCCGATCCTCGTTTGCTAAGTCAAACGACACCGCTGGTTCTGCTCACACTGCCCTACCCTGTGCTCTGACCTCTTTCTCCCTCTCTCTCCAGATGAAATCTCGCGTCTTGTGACGGCCGGCCGCCCAACAACCTGCCCGCTTGACCCTATCCCCTCCTCTCTTCTCCAGACCATTTCCGGAGACCTTCTCCCTTACCTCACCTCGCTCATCAACTCATCCCTGACCGCTGGCTACGTCCCTTCCGTCTTCAAGAGAGCGAGAGTTGCACCCCTTCTGAAAAAACCTACACTCGATCCCTCCGATGTCAACAATTACAGACCAGTATCCCTTCTTTCTTTTCTCTCCAAAACTCTTGAACGTGCCGTCCTTGGCCAGCTCTCCCGCTATCTCTCTCTCTGAATGACCTTCTTGATCCAAATCAGTCAGGTTTCAAGACTAGTCATTCAACTGAGACTGCTCTCCTCTGTATCACGGAGGCGCTCCGCACTGCTAAAGCTAACTCTCTCTCCTCTGCTCTCATCCTTCTAGATCTATCGGCTGCCTTCGATACTGTGAACCATCAGATCCTCCTCTCCACCCTCTCCGAGTTGGGCATCTCCGGCGCGGCCCACGCTTGGATTGCGTCCTACCTGACAGGTCGCTCCTACCAGGTGGCGTGGCGAGAATCTGTCTCCTCACCACGCGCTCTCACCACTGGTGTCCCCCAGGGCTCTGTTCTTGGCCCTCTCCTATTCTCGCTATACACCAAGTCACTTGGCTCTGTCATAACCTCACATGGTCTCTCTTATCATTGCTATGCAGACGACACACAATTAATCTTCTCCTTTCCCCCTTCTGATGACCAGGTGGCGAATCGCATCTCTGCATGTCTGGCAGACATATCAGTGTGGATGACGGATCACCACCTCAAGCTGAACCTCGGCAAGACGGAGCTGCTCTTCCTCCCGGGGAAGGACTGCCCGTTCCATGATCTCGCCATCACGGTTGACAACTCCATTGTGTCCTCCTCCCAGAGCGCCAAGAACCTTGGCGTGATCCTGGACAACACCCTGTCGTTCTCAACCAACATCAAGGCGGTGGCCCGTTCCTGTAGGTTCATGCTCTACAACATCCGCAGAGTACGACCCTGCCTCACACAGGAAGCGGCGCAGGTCCTAATCCAGGCACTTGTCATCTCCCGTCTGGATTACTGCAACTCGCTGTTGGCTGGGCTCCCTGCCTGTGCCATTAAACCCCTTCAACTCATCCAGAACGCCGCAGCCCGTCTGGTGTTCAACCTTCCCAAGTTCTCTCACGTCACCCCGCTCCTCCGTTCTCTCCACTGGCTTCCAGTTGAAGCTCGCATCCGCTACAAGACCATGGTGCTTGCCTACGGAGCTGTGAGGGGAACGGCACCTCAGTACCTCCAGGCTCTGATCAGGCCCTACACCCAAACAAGGGCACTGCGTTCATCCACCTCTGGCCTGCTCGCCTCCCTACCACTGAGGAAGTACAGCTCCCGCTCAGCCCAGTCAAAACTGTTCGCTGCCCTGGCCCCCAATGGTGGAACAAACTCCCTCACGACGCCAGGACAGCGGAGTCAATCACCACCTTCCGGAGACACCTGAAACCCCACCTCTTTAAGGAATACCTAGGATAGGATAAGTAATCCCTCTCACCCCCCCTAAGTTTTAGATGCACTATTGTTAAGTGACTGTCCCACTGGATGTCATAAGGTGAATGCACCAATTTGTAAGTCGCTCTGGATAAGAGCGTCTGCTAAATGACTTAAATGTAAATGTAAATGTACCTGTGTATTAGGTGTGTAGGTGTGTGTACCTGTGTATTAGGTGTGTGTTCCTGTGTATTAGGTGTGTACCTGTGTATTAGGTGTGTAGGTGTGTGTACCTGTGTATTAGGTGTGTAGGTGTATGTACCTGTGTATTAGGTGTGTGTACCTGTGTATTAGGTGTGTACCTGTGTATTAGGTGTGTAGGTGTGTGTACCTGTGTATTAGGTGTGTGTACCTGTGTATTAGGTGTGTACCTGTGTATTAGGTGTGTAGGTGTGTGTACCTGTGTATTAGGTGTGTAGGTGTATGTACCTGTGTATTAGGTGTGTGTACCTGTGTATTAGGTGTGTGTACCTGTGTATTAGGTGTGTAGGTGTGTGTACCTGTGTATTAGGTGTGTACCTGTGTATTAGGTGTGTACCTGTGTATTAGGTGTGTAGGTGTGTGTACCTGTGTATTAGGTGTGTAGGTGTGTGTACCTGTGTATTAGGTGTGTAGGTGTGTGTACCTGTGTATTAGGTGTGTAGGTGTGTGTACCTGTGCTGCAGCTCCTGTACTTGTGGTTGTGTCCGTGCAGCAGGAGGCTGAACACCAACATGAGGATCATGATCAGACCAATCAGAGACAGGACCAACAGGAACCACCACTCCTCATAGAAGGGACGGTCCCACAGAGCTACGGACAGGACACATTACTGTTAGGAAGGCCTTTATAACCAGTCTGGAGACAGGACCAACAGGAACCACCACTCCTCATAGAAGGGACGGTCCCACAGAGCTACGGACAGGACACATTACTGTTAGGAAGGCCTTTATAACCAGTCTGGAGACAGGATGGAGACACATTACTGTTAGGAAGGCCTTTATAACCAGTCTGGAGACAGGACTAACAGGAACCACCACTCCTCATAGAAGGGACGGTCCCACAGAGCTACGGACAGGACACATTACTGTTAGGAAGGCCTTTATAACCAGTCTGGTGACAGGACCAACAGGAACCACCACTCCTCATAGAAGGGACGGTCCCACAGAGCTACGGACAGGACACATTACTGTTATGGAGGCCTTTATAACCAGTCTGGTGACAGGACTAACAGGAACCACCACTCCTCATAGAAGGGACGGTCCCACAGAGCTACGGACAGGACACATTACTGTTATGGAGGCCTTTATAACCAGTCTGGAGACAGGACCAACAGGAACCACCACTCCTCATAGAAGGGACGGTCCCACAGAGCTACGGACAGGACACATTACTGTTAGGAAGGCCTTTATAACCAGTCTGGAGACAGGACCAACAGGAACCACCACTCCTCATAGAAGGGACGGTCCCACAGAGCTACGGACAGGACACATTACTGTTAGGAAGGCCTTTATAACCAGTCTGGAGACAGGACTAACAGGAACCACCACTCCTCATAGAAGGGACGGTCCCACAGAGCTACGGACAGGACACATTACTGTTAGGAAGACCTTTATAACCAGTCTGGAGACAGGATGGAGACATATCACTGTTAGGAAGGCCTTTATAACCAGTCTGGAGACAGTATGGAGACGTATCACTGTTAGGAAGGCCTTTATAAGCAGTCTGGAGACAGGATGGAGACATATCACTGTTATGAAGGCCTTTATAAGCAGTCTGGAGACAGGATGGAGACATATCACTGTTAGGAAGGCCTTTATAAGCAGTCTGGAGACAGGATGGAGACATATCACTGTTATGAAGGCCTTTATAACCAGTCTGGAGACAGGATGGAGACATATCACTGTTAGGAAGGCCTTTATAACCAGTCTGGAGACAGGATGGAGACATATCTCTGTTATGAAGGCCTTTATAACCAGTCTGGAGACATATCACTGTGATGAAGGCCTTTATAATCAGTCTGGAGACAGGATGGAGACATATCTCTGTTATGAAGGCCTTTATAACCAGTCTGGAGACATATCACTGTTATGAAGGCCTTTATAACCAGTTTGGAGACAGGATGGAGACATATCACTGTGATGAAGGCCTTTATAACCAGTCTGGAGACAGGATGGAGACATATCACTGTTATGAAGGCCTTTATAACCAGTCTGGAGACATATCACTGTGATGGAGGCCTTTATAACCAGTCTGGAGACAGGATGGAGACATATCACTGTTATGAAGGCCTTTATAATCAGTCTGGAGACATATCACTGTTATGGAGGCCTTTATAATCAGTCTGGAGACAGGATGGAGACATATCACTGTGATGAAGGCCTTTATAATCAGTCTGGAGACAGGATGGAGACATATCACTGTGATGAAGGCCTTTATAACCAGTCTGGAGACAGGATGGAGACATATCACTGTGATGAAGGCCTTTATAACCAGTCTGGAGACATATCACTGTTATGAAGGCCTTTATAACCAGTCTGGAGACAGGATGGAGACATATCACTGTGATGAAGGCCTTTATAACCAGTCTGGAGACAGGATGGAGACATATCACTGTGATGAAGGCCTTTATAACCAGTCTGGAGACAGGATGGAGACATATCACTGTTATGAAGGCCTTTATAACCAGCCTGGTGACAGGATGCTGTTGATACTGTTACAGCTGGAGCTGCTTCAGTCTGACACTAGATGGCAGCACAGTGTTAACACAGAGACTGTGTTACTGTTTCTGTGTGTGTGTGTGTGTTTACCAGCGAGTGCGGTGGACGGCGTGCTGGGTTCCCCATAACCGTAGCGATTGACAGCGATGACACGGAACTCATATCCGACCCCTGACCTCAGACGGTCCATCTCCACGGTTGCTGACCTACTGCTGGGGGGGAGGAGCCTGACAAACGAGTCCCACATCCCTTCATCTGAAGAGCGAGAGAGAGACAGGAAAGAGAGAGAGGGGGGAAGAGTGAGAGGGAGAGAGAGTAGGAAGGGAGAGAAGGAGGGTAGTGAGACAATGTAAAAGGAAGTGTAAATATCATTAGTGATAGAAGGATAAGAAAGATAGGAGGCGAAAGAGAGAAGGAGAGGGAAGAGAGAAGGAGAGGAAGATAGAAGGAGAGGGAAGATAGAAGGAGAGGGAAGATAGAAGGAGAGGGAAGATAGAAGGAGAGGGAAGATAGAAGGAGAGGGAAGAGAGAAGGAGAGGGAAGAGAGAAGGAGAGGGAAGATAGAAGGAGAGGAAGATAGAAGGAGAGGGAAGAGAGAAGGAGAGGGAAGATAGAAGGAGAGGAAGATAGAAGGAGAGGGAAGAGAGAAGGAGAGGGAAGAGAGAAGGATAGGGAAGATAGAAGGAGAGGAAGATAGAAGGAGAGGAAGATAGAAGGAGAGGAAGATAGAAGGAGAGGAAGATAGAAGGAGAGGGAAGAGAGAGAAGGAGAGGGAAGAGAGAAGGAGAGGGAAGATAGAAGGAGAGGAAGATAGAAGGAGAGGGAAGAGAGAAGGAGAGGGAAGATAGAAGGAGAGGAAAATAGGAGGGAAGAGAAAAGGAGAGGGAAGAGAGAAGGAGAGGAAGATAGAAGGAGAGGAAGATAGGAGGAGAGGAAGATAGAAGGAGAGGGAAGAGAGAAGGAGAGGGAAGAGAGAAGGAGGGAAGATAGAAGGAGAGGAAGATAGAAGGAGAGGAAGATAGAAGGAGAGGGAAGAGAGAAGGAGAGGGATGATAGAAGGGAAGAGAGAAGGAGAGGAAGATAGAAGGAGAGGAAGATAGAAGGAGAGGAAGATAGAAGGAGAGGGAAGATAGGAGGGAAGAGAAAAGGAGGGAAGAGAGAAGGAGAGGGAATATATAAGGAGAGGAAGATAGAAGGAGAGGAAGATAGAAGGAGAGGAAAATAGAAGGAGAGGGAAGATAGGAGGGAAGAGTAAAGGAGGGAAGATAGGAGAGGGAAGATAGAAGGGAAGATAGAAGGAGCGGGAAGAGAGAAGGAGAGGGATGATAGAAGGGAAGAGAGAAGGAGAGGAAGATAGAAGGAGAGGGAAGATAGGAGAGGAAGAGAGAAGGAGAGGAAGATAGAAGGAGAGGGAGATAGAAGGAGAGGGAAGATAGGAGGGAAGAGAAAAGGAGGGAAGAGAGAAGGAGAGGGAATATAGAAGGAGAGGAAGATAGAAGGAGAGGGAAGATAGGAGGGAAGAGAAAAGGAGGGAAGATAGAAGGAGAGGGAAGATAGAAGGGAAGATAGAAGGAGAG
This sequence comes from Oncorhynchus gorbuscha, assembly GCF_021184085.1. Classification (NCBI taxonomy): domain Eukaryota; kingdom Metazoa; phylum Chordata; class Actinopteri; order Salmoniformes; family Salmonidae; genus Oncorhynchus; species Oncorhynchus gorbuscha. Next base: position 469,768 of record NW_025745395.1, on the reverse strand, counting down.
GGAAGAGAGAAGGAGAGGGATGATAGAAGGGAAGAGAGAAGGAGAGGAAGATAGAAGGAGAGGGAAGATAGAAGGAGAGGAAGAGAGAAGGAGAGGAAGAGAGAAGGAGAGGAAGATAGAAGGAGAGGGAAGATAGAAGGAGAGGGACACACACACCACAGACACGCACCACGGACACACATTCGCTTGCTCACCTGAGGGACGAGCCTCGATAATGTAACCTATGACAGGTCCCGCCCCCGCGTCTCCCTCCGACCAATGAATGGTCAGCGCCGAGGAGGACTTGGTGACTGACATCTCCATGGGTGAACCAGGGGTGCCTGGGGGAGAGGGAGGAGCCATTCAGACCATATAAACACAGAAACTTGTAGATGTTGGGGATGTTGGTGTGTATAGCAGGTCTGGAGCTGAACACACATAAACCTAACACACTTAACACACACCTCACACACTTCACATACACATGGCATTGAGGAATATACCACCTCAGTCATTGGCTTCATCAATAAGTGCATCCCCACAGTGACTGTACGTACATATCCCAACCAGAAGCCATGGATTACAGGCAACATCCACATAAAGGCTAGAACGTTCAAGGAGACTAATCCGGACGCTGATAAAAAATCCCGCTATGCCCTCAGACGACCCGTCAAACAAGCAACGCGTCGATACAGGATAAAGATTGAATCCTACTACATCGGCTCTGACGCTCGTCAGATGTGGCAGGGCTTGATAACCATTACGGACTACAGAGAGAAACCCTGACGCGACCTGCCAATTGACGTGAGCCTACCAGACGAGCCAAATGCCTTTTATGCTCGCTTCAAGGCAAGCAACACTGAAACATGCACGAGACCACCAGCTGTTCTGGATGACTGTGTGATAATAAATAATAATAATAATATAATAATATATGCCATTTAGCAGACGCTTTTATCCAAAGCAACTTACAGTCATGTGTGCATACATTCTACGTATGGGTGGTCCCGGGGATCGAACCCACTACCCTGGCGTTACAAGCGCCATGCTCTACCAACTGAGCTACAGAAGGACCACTGCTCTCGGTAGTCGATGTGAACAAAACCTTTAAACAGGTCAACATTTACAGCCGCTGGGCCAGACAGATTACCAGGACATGTACTCAAAGCATGCGCTGACCAACTGTCAAGTGTCTTCACTGACATTTTTCTGTAATGCCTACACGTTTCAAGCAGACCAACACAGTCCCAAGGAACTGAAGGGAACCTGCCTTAAAGATTACCGCCCCATGGGACCCCATGGGACCCCATGGGACATGTCGGTAGCCATGAAGTGCTTTGAACGGCTGATCATGGCTCACATCAACAGCATCCTCCCGGACACCCTAGACCCAATCCAATTCGCATTCCGCCCCAACAGATCCACAGATGCCCTCCACCCTGTCCTTTCTCACCTGGACAAAAGGAACACCTATGTGAGAATGCTGTTCATTGACTACAGCTCAGCGTTCAACAGCATAGTGCCCACGAAGCTTATCACTAAGCTAAGGACTCTGGGATTAAACACCTCCCTCTGCAACTGGATCCTGGACTAAAAAGATTTGGCATGGGTCCCCAGATCCTCAAAAGGTTCTACAGCTGCACCATCGAGAGCATCTTGACCGGTTGCATCACCGCCTGGTACGGCAACTGCTCTGCATCTGACCGTAAGACGCTACAGAGGGTAGTGAGAACGGCCCAGTACATCACTGGGGCCAAGCTGCCTGCCATCCAGGACCTATATAATAGGTGGTGTCAGAGGAATGCCCCAAAAATTGTCAGAGACTCCCAAGGTACCGGAGCTGTCATGTTTTGTCATATATTGTCTTGTCATTATGCTTTCCCTTCTGTTCGTTTACCCCTGCTGGTCTTATTAGGTTCGTTCCCTTTTTCTATCCCTCTCTCCCCCCCTCCCTCTCTCTCCTCTCTCTATTGTTCCGTTCCTGCTCCCAGCTGTTCCTCATTCTCCTAACTCACTCATTTAGTCTTTTCACACCTGTCCCCTATTTTGTCCTCTGATTAGAGTCCCTATTTCTCCCCTTGTTTTCCGCTTCTGTCCTTGTCGGATCCTTGTATGATGTTCGCTGTGCTGTGTCATTGTCTCGCCCTGTCGTGTCTTGTCTCCTTCAGATGCTGCGTGTGAGCAGGTGTCTTAGTCTGCTACGGTCGGTGCCTTCCCGAGGCAACCTGCAGTCAATGGTCGAGTCTCCAGTCTGTCCTCGTCACTACCAGTGGATTTAAGTTTTTTCATGTTTTGTTTTCTTCTTTAATTGTCCAGGAGTATTACTTTTGCCAATTACTGGAATAAAGACTCTGTTTTCGCTAAGTCGCTTTTGGGTCCTCATTCACCTGCTTAACAGAAGGATCCGACCAAGAATGGACCCAGCGACTACGGATTCTCGTAACACTGCCGTCGAGATCCAGGGAGCTATGCTCGGCAGACACGAGCAGGAATTGTCTGCTGCTCGTCATGCCGTTGAGACCCTGGCCGCTCAGGTTTCCGACCTCTCTGGACAGTTCCAGAGTCTTCGTCTTGTGCCACCAGCTACTTCCTGGTCTGCCGAGTCTCCGGAACCTAGGGTTAATAACCCACCTTGTTACTCCGGGCAGCCCACTGAGTGCCGCTCCTTTCTCACCCAGTGTGATATTGTGTTCTCTCTCCAACCCAACACATACTCAAGAGAGAGAGCTCGGGTTGCTTACGTCATATCACTCCTTACTGGCCGGGCTCGAGAGTGGGGCACAGCTATCTGGGAGGCAAGGGCTGATTGTTCTAACAATTACCTGAACTTTAAAGAGGAGATGATACGGGTTTTTGATCGTTCAGTTTTTGGTAGGGAGGCTTCTTGGGCCCTGGCTTCCCTATGTCAAGGTGATCGATCCATAACGGATTACTCTATAGAGTTTCGCACTCTTGCTGCCTCTAGTGACTGGAACGAGCCGGCGCTGCTCGCTCGTTTTCTGGAGGGACTCCACGCAGAGGTTAAGGATGAGATTCTCTCCCGGGAGGTTCCTTCCAGTGTGGACTCTTTGATTGCACTCGCCATCCGCATAGAACGACGGGTAGATCTTCGTCACCGAGCTCGTGGAAGAGAGCTCGCGTTAACGGTGTTTCCCTCTCCGCATCGCAACCATCTCCTTCCTCCGGCTCAGAGACTGAGCCCATGCAGCTGGGAGGTATTCGCATCTCGACTAAGGAGAGGGAACGGAGGATCACCAACCGCCTGTGCCTCTATTGCGGTTTTGCTGGACATTTTGTCAATTCATGTCCAGTAAAAGCCAGAGCTCATCAGTAAGCGGAGGGCTACTGGTGAGCGCTACTACTCAGGTCTCTCCATCAAGATCCTGTACTACTATGTCGGTCCATCTACGCTGGACCGGTTCGGCTGCTTCTTGCAGTGCCTTGATAGACTCTGGGGCTGAGGGTTGTTTTATGGACGAAGCATGGGCTCGGAAACATGACATTCCTCTCAGACAGTTAGGGAAGCCCACGCCCATGTTCGCCTTAGATGGTAGTCATCTCCCCAGTATCAGATATGAGACACTACCTTTAACCCTCACAGTATCTGGTAACCACAGTGAGACTATTTCCTTTTTGATTTTTCATTCACCTTTTACACCTGTTGTTTTGGGTCATCCCTGGCTAGTATGTCATAATCCTTCTATTAATTGGTCTAGTAATTCTATCCTATCCTGGAACGTTTCTTGTCATGTGAAGTGTTTAATGTCTGCTATCCCTCCTGTTTCTTCTGTCCCCTCTTCTCAGGAGGAACCTGGTGATTTGACAGGAGTGCCGGAGGAATATCATGATCTGCACACGGTCTTCAGTCGGTCCAGAGCCAACTCCCTTCCTCCTCACCGGTCGTATGATTGTAGTATTGATCTCCTTCCGGGGACCACTCCCCCTCGGGGTAGACTATACTCTCTGTCGGCTCCCGAACGTAAGGCTCTCGAGGATTATTTGTCTGTTTCTCTTGACGCCGGCACCGTAGTGCCTTCTTCCTCTCCTGCCGGGGCGGGGTTTTTTTTTTTGTTAAGAAGAAAGACGGTACTCTGCGCCCCTGCGTGGATTATCGAGGGCTGAATGACATAACGGTTAAGAATCGTTATCCGCTTCCCCTTATGTCATCAGCCTTCGAGATTCTGCAGGGAGCCAGGTTCTTTACTAAGTTGGACCTTCGTAATGCTTACCATCTCGTGCGCATCAGAGAGGGGGACGAGTGGAAAACGGCGTTTAACACTCCGTTAGGGCATTTTGAGTACCGGGTTCTGCCGTTTGGTCTCGCTAATGCTCCAGCTGTTTTTCAGGCATTAGTTAATGATGTACTGAGAGACATGCTGAACATCTTTGTTTTTGTCTACCTTGACGATATCCTGATTTTTTCACCGTCACTCAAGATTCATGTTCAGCACGTTCGACGTGTACTCCAGCGCCTTTTAGAGAATTGTCTCTACGTGAAGGCTGAGAAGTGCGCCTTTCATGTCTCCTCTGTCACTTTTCTCGGTTCTGTTATTTCCGCTGAAGGCATTCAGATGGATCCCGCTAAGGTCCAGGTTGTCAGTGATTGGTCCGTTCCAAGGTCACGTGTCGAGTTGCAGCGCTTTCTAGGTTTCGCTAATTTCTATCGGCGTTTCATTCGTAATTTCGGTCAAGTTGCAGCGCTTTCTAGGTTTCGCTAATTTCTATCGGCGTTTCATTCGTAATTTCGGTCAAGTTGCTGCCCCTCTCACAGCTCTTACTTCTGTCAAGACGTGCTTTAAGTGGTCCGGTTCCGCCCAGGGAGCTTTTGATCTCCTCAAGAAGCGTTTTACGTCCGCTCCTATCCTCGTTACTCCTGACGTCACTAAACAATTCATTGTCGAGGTTGACGCTTCAGAGGTGGGCGTGGGAGCCATTCTATCCCAGCGCTTCCAGTCTGACGATAAGGTCCATCCTTGCGCTTATTTTTCTCATCGCCTGTCGCCATCGGAACGCAACTATGATGTAGGTAACCGCGAACTGCTCGCCATCCGCTTAGCCCTAGGCGAATGGCGACAGTGGTTGGAGGGGGCGACCGTTCCTTTTGTCGTTTGGACTGACCATAAGAACCTTGAGTACATCCGTTCTGCCAAACGACTTAATGCACGTCAAGCTCGTTGGGCGTTGTTTTTCGCTCGTTTCGAGTTTGTGATTTCTTATCGCCCGGGTAATAAGAACACCAAGCCTGATGCCTTATCCCGTCTCTTTAGTTCTTCTGTGGCTTCTACTGATCCCGAGGGGATTCTTCCTTATGGGCGTGTTGTCGGGTTGACAGTCTGGGGAATTGAGAGACAGGTTAAGCAAGCACTCACTCACACTGCGTCGCCGCGTGCTTGTCCTAGTAACCTTCTTTTCGTTCCTGTTTCTACTCGTCTGGCTGTTCTTCAGTGGGCTCACTCTGCCAAGTTAGCTGGCCATCCCGGCGTTCGAGGTACACTTGCTTCTATTCGCCAGCGCTTTTGGTGGCCTACTCAGGAGCGTGACACGCGCCGTTTCGTGGCTGCTTGTTCGGACTGCGCGCAGACTAAGTCAGGTAACTCTCCTCCTGCCGGTCGTCTCAGACCGCTTCCCATTCCTTCTCGACCATGGTCTCACATCGCCTTAGACTTCATTACCGGTCTGCCTTCGTCTGCGGGGAAGACTGTGATTCTTACGGTTGTCGATAGGTTCTCTAAGGCGGCACATTTCATTCCCCTCGCTAAGCTTCCTTCCGTTAAGGAGACGGCACAAATCATCATCGAGAATGTGTTCAGAATTCATGGCCTCCCGTTAGACGCCGTTTCAGACAGAGGTCCGCAATTCACGTCACAGTTTTGGAGGGAGTTCTGTCGTTTGATTGGTGCTTCCGTCAGTCTCTCTTCCGGTTTTCATCCCCAGTCTAACGGTCAAGCAGAAAGGGCCAATCAGACGATTGGTCGCATACTACGCAGCCTTTCTTTTAGAAACCCTGCGTCTTGGGCAGAACAGCTCCCCTGGGCAGAATATGCTCACAACTCGCTTCCTTCGTCTGCTACCGCGCTATCTCCGTTTCAGAGTAGTCTGGGTTACCAGCCTCCTCTGTTCTCGTCCCAGCTCGCCGAGTCCAGCGTTCCCTCCGCTCAGGCTTTTGTCCAACGTTGTGAGCGCACCTGGAGGAGGGTGAGGTCTGCACTTTGCCGTTACAGGGCGCAGACTGTGAGAGCCGCCAATAAACGTAGGATTAAGAGTCCTAGGTATTGTCGCGGCCAGAGAGTGTGGCTTTCCACTCGTAACCTTCCCCTTACGACAGCTTCTCGTAAGTTGACTCCGCGGTTCATTGGTCGGTTCCGTGTCTCCCATGTCGTCAATCCTGTCGCTGTGCGACTGCTTCTTCCGCGACATCTTCGTCGCGTCCATCCTGTCTTCCATGTCTCCTGTGTCAAGCCCTTTCTTCGCACCCCCGTTCGTCTTCCCCTCCCCCCGTCCTTGTCGAGGGCGCACCTATTTACAAGGTACGTAGGATCATGGACATGCGTTCTCGGGGACGTGGTCACCAGTACCTAGTGGATTGGGAGGGTTACGGTCCTGAGGAGAGGAGTTGGGTTCCATCTCGGGACGTGCTGGACCGTTCGCTGATTGATGATTTCCTCCGTTGCCGCCAGGATTCCTCCTCGAGTGCGCCAGGAGGCGCTCGGTGAGTGGGGGGGTACTGTCATGTTTTGTCATATATTGTCTTGTCATTATGCTTTCCCTTCTGTTCGTTTCCCCCTGCTGGTCTTATTAGGTTCGTTCCCTTTTTCTATCCCTCTCTCTCCCCCTCCCTCTCTCTCCTCTCTCTATCGTTCCGTTCCTGCTCCCAGCTGTTCCTCATTCTCCTAACTCACTCATTTAGTCTTTTCACACCTGTCCCCTATTTTGTCCTCTGATTAGAGTCCCTATTTCTCCCCTTGTTTTCCGCTTCTGTCCTTGTCGGATCCTTGTATGATGTTCGCTGTGCTGTGTCATTGTCTCGCCCTGTCGTGTCTTGTCTCCTTCAGATGCTGCGTGTGAGCAGGTGTCTTAGTCTGCTACGGTCGGTGCCTTCCCGAGGCAACCTGCAGTCAATGGTCGAGTCTCCAGTCTGTCCTCGTCACTACGAGTGGATTTAAGTTTTTTCATGTTTTGTTTTCTTCTTTAATTGTCCAGGAGTATTACTTTTGCCAATTACTGGAATAAAGACTCTGTTTTCGCTAAGTCGCTTTTGGGTCCTCATTCACCTGCATAACAGGAGCGCCAAGTCAAAGACCAAAAGGCTCATCAACAGCTTCTACCCCCAAGCCATAAGACTGCTGAACAATTCATAAAATCGCAACAGGACAATTTACATTGACCCCACGTCCCCTTTTTGTACACTGCTGCTACTCACTGTTTATTATCTATGCAGAGTCACTTCACCCCTACCTATATGTACAAATGACCTTTAACCTGTACCCCCGCACACTGACGCTGTGCCGGTGCCCCCCTGTATGTAGCCTTCCATTGTGTAGGTACGTATATAGCCTGGTTATTCTTATTGTGTTTTTATTATTACTTTTTAAATCTAGTCTACTTCTTCTTCTTGCACTGCACTGTTGGTTAAGGGCTTGTAAGTAAAGCATTTCACGGTGAAGTCTACCCTTGTTGTATTCGGCGCATGTTTGATTTGATACACTACACTACACACACCTCACACACTACACTACACACACCTCACACACTACACTACACACACCTCACACACTACACTACAGTACACACACCTCACACACTACACTACACACACCTCACACACTACACTACACACACCTCACACACTACACTACACTAAACACACCTCACACACTACACTACACACACCTCACACACTACACTACACACACCTCACACACTACACACACTACACTACACACACCTCACACACTACACTACACACACCTCACACACTACACTACACTACACACACCTCACACACTACACTACACACACCTCACACACTACACTACACTACACACACCTCACACACTACACTACACACACCTCACACACTACACTACACACACCTCACACACTACACTACACACACCTCACACACTACACTGCACACTACACACACCTCACACACTACACTACACTACACACACCTCACACACTACACTACACACACCTCACACACTACACTACACACACCTCACACACTACACTGCACACTACACACACCTCACACACTACACTGCACACTACACACATCTCACACACTACACTACCCACACCTCACACACTACACTACACTACACTACACTACACTACACTACACTACACTACACTACACTACACTACACTACACACACCTCACACACTACACTACACACACTACACTACACACACTACACTACACACACCTTACACACTACACTACACACACCTCACACACTACACTACACACACCTCACACACTACACTACACACACCTCACACACTACACTACACACACCTCACACACTACACTACACACACTACACTACACTACACACACCTCACACACTACACTACACTACACACACTACACACACTACACTACACTACACTACACTACACTACACTACACTACACTACACACACCTCACACACTACACTACACTACACTACACTACACTACACTACACTACACTACACTACACTACACACACCTCACACACTACACTACACTACACTACACTACACTACACTACACTACACTACACTACACTACACTACACACACTACACTACACTACACACACTACACTACACTACACTACACACACTACACTACACTACACACACTACACTACACTACACTACACTACACTACACTACACTACACTACACTACACTACAAACACCTCACACACCACACACACTACACTACACACACTACACCCACACAGCTCACACACTACACACACTACACTACACTACACACACTACAATACACTACACTACACTACACACACTACACTACACTACACACTACACTACACACACCTCACACACTACACTACACTACACTACACTACACTACACTACACTACACTACACTACACTACACTACACTACAAACACCTCACACACTACACACACTACACTACACACACTACACCCACACAGCTCACACACTACACACACTACACTATACACACCTCACACACTACACCCACACACTACACACACTACACTTCACACACCTCACACACTACACACACTACACACACTTCACACACCTCACACACTACACACACTACACACACTACCCACACCTCACACACTACACACACTACACACACTACCCACACCTCACACACTACACACACTACACACACTTCACACAACTCACACACTACACACACTACACTACACACACCTCACACACTACACACACTACACTACACACACCTCACACACCACACACACTACACACATTTCACACACCTCACACACCTACACACTACACTCACACACCTCACACACCTCACACACCTACACACTACACTTACACACCTCACACACAACACTCACACACCTCACAGACTACACACACACACCTCACGCACTACACACACACCTCACACACACATCTCACACACTACACACACACCTCACACACACACCTCACACACTATACACACACACAACACACACTCTCACAACTCACACACACACCTCACACACTACACTAACCTCACACACACACCTCACACACTATACACACACACAACACACACTCTCACAACTCACACTCACACCTCACACACTACACTAACCTCACACACACATCTCACACACTACACATACACACTAAACACACTCACCTCACACACAACACACACACACCTCACACACTATACACACACCTCACACAGACTCCTAACCCCCCCCCTCTCCTTACCCTGTAGAGGTTGTGAGGTGACGTTACAGTGGACAGCAGGTCCGTAGCTGACTGTTCTGGCCTGGACACTGAACCTGTAGGTTACTCCTTTAGTCAGGTCTCTGACCTTCAACCAATGCTGCCAGCTACCCTTCACCTCCACCGTCACCACCCGACTCACACCTAGACACACACACACACACACACACACACACACACACACACACACACACACACACACACACACACACACACACACACACACACACACACACACACACACACACACACACACACACATTAAAACATGTACAAACACCATTAAACACCATTAAACACCATTAAACACCATTAAACACCATTAAACACTATTAAACACCACTAAACACCATTAAACACCATTAAACACCATTAAACACCAATAAACACCATTAAACACCATTAAACACCATTAAACACCATTAAACACCATTAAACACCATTAAACACTATTAAACACCACTAAACACCATTAAACACAAATAAACACCACTAAACACCATTAAACACCAATAAACACAAATAAACACCACTAAACACCATTAAACACCATTAAACACTATTAAACACCACTAAACACCATTAAACACAAATAAACACCACTAAACACCATTAAACACCAATAAACACAAATAAACACCACTAAACACCATTAAACACAAATAAACACCACTAAACACCATTAAACACCATTAAACACAAATAAACACCACTAAACACCATTAAACACAAATAAACACCACTAAACACCATTAAACACAAATAAACACCACTAAACACCATTAAACACCATTAAACACAAATAAACACCATTAAACACAAATAAACACCACTAAACACCATTAAACACCATTAAACACAAATAAACACCACTAAACACCATTAAACACCAATAAACACCATTAAACACCATTACACACCATTAAACACCATTACACACCATTAAACACCATTAAACACAAATAAACACCATTACACACCATTAAACACCATTAAACACAAATAAACACCAATAAACACCATTAAACACCATTAAACACCATTAAACATCATTAAACACCATTAAACACCAATAAACACCAACAAACACGACTAAACACCATTAAACACAAATAAACACCATTAAACACCAACAAACACCATTAAACCCCATTAAACACCATTAAACACCAACAAACACCACTAAACACCATTAAACACCATTAAACCCCATTAAACACCATTAAACACCATTAAACATCATTAAACACCATTAAACACCAATAAACACCAACAAACACCAATAAACACCATTAAACACCATTAAACACCATTAAACATCATTAAACACCAATAAACACCAATAAACACCATTAAACAACATTAAACACCATTAAACACCATTAAACACCATTAAACACCATTAAACACCAATAAACACCATTAAACACCATTAAACACCATTAAACACCATTAAACACAAATAAACACCACTAAATACCATTAAACACCAATAAACACCATTAAACACAAATAAACACCATTAAACACCATTAAACACAAATAAACACCATTAAACACCATTAAACACAAATAAACACCACTAAACACCATTACACACCAATAAACACCATTAAACACCATTAAACACCATTAAACACCATTAAACACAAATAAACACCACTAAACACCATTAAACACCAATAAACACCATTAAACACCATTAAACACCAATAAACACCATTAAACCCCATTAAACACCATTAAACACCATTAAACACAAATAAACACCACTAAACACCATTACACACCAATAAACACCATTAAACACCATTAAACATCATTAAACACCATTAAACACAAATAAACACCACTAAACACCATTAAACACCAATAAACACCATTAAACACCATTAAACACCAATAAACACCACTAAACACCATTAAACACCATTAAACACCATTAAACACCAATAAACACCATTAAACACCATTAAACACAAATAAACACCAATAAACACCATTAAACACCATTAAATACAAATAAACACCATTAAACACCAATAAACACCAATAAACACCACTAAACACCATTAAACACCATTAAACACCATTAAACACCAATAAACACCATTAAACACCACTAAACACAAATAAACACCACTAAACACCATTAAACACCACTAAACACCATTAAACACCATTAAACACAAATAAACACCTTGTTTTGTTTGTCAGCAACATTTTCCTCGCAGAAACTGGTGTGTGTTTTGTTAGGCATGTGAGTGTGTTGCTAGGCGTGTGTGTGTGTTGCTAGGCGTGTGTGTGTGTGTGTGTTGTTAGGCATGTGAGTGTGTGTTAGGTGTGTGTGTGTTGTTAGGTGTGTGTGTGTTGTTAGGTGTGTGTGTGTTGCTAGGCGTGTGTGTGTGTGTGTGTGTTGTTAGGCGTGTGAGTGTGTGTTAGGTGTGTGTGTGTAATTAGGTTTGTGTGGGTTGCTAGGTGTGTGTGTGTGTTGTTAGGTGTGTTGTTAGGTGTGTGTGTGTTGCTAGGTGTGTGTGTGTTGCTAGGCGTGTGTGTGTGTGTTGTTAGGCGTGTGAGTGTGTGTTAGGTGTGTGTTGTTAGGTGTGTGTGTGTGTGTGTTAGTTACCCTGTGTAGGCTGTGTGTGTGTGTGTTGCTAGGTGTGTGTATGTTTCTAGGTGTGTGTGTGTGTGTTAGTTACCCTGTACAGGCTGTGTGTGTGTGTGTTTCTAGGTGTGTGCGTGTGTGTTAGTTACCCTGTACAGGCTGTGTGTTGTTAGGTGTGTGTGTGTTGCTAGGTGTGTGTGTGTTAGTTACCCTGTACAGGCTGTGTGTGTTGCTAGGTGTGTGTGTTAGTTACCCTGTACAGGCTGTGTGGGCTGGTAGACCACCCTGTACCCCTCCACTACCCCGTTAGAAGCGCTGGGCGCCCCCCAGGAGACGTTGACACTCCATCCTGTCACCTCCGAAAACGACAGGAAACTAGGCTGGCTGGGGGCTGGGGGGGGTTACACAGGTCATCATTACATTCATACCATCTAGATGTTCTACTTTAGACAGAGCAGACCTGGGATCAGATACTATTAGATGTGTGTGTGTAAACTCTCAGTGTCTGCTTTAGACAGAGCAGACCTGGGATCAGATACTATTAGATGTGTGTGTGTAAACTCTCAGTGTCTGCTTTAGACAGAGCAGACCTGGGATCAGATACTATTAGATGTGTGTGTGTAAACTCTCAGTGTCTGCTTTAGACAGAGCAGACCTGGGATCAGATACTATTAGATGTGTGTGTGTAAACTCTCAGTGTCTGCTTTAGACAGAGCAGACCTGGGATCAGATACTATTAGATGTGTGTGTGTAAACTCTCAGTGTCTGCTTTAGACAGAGCAGACCTGGGATCAGATACTATTAGATGTGTGTGTGTAAACTCTCAGTGTCTGCTTTAGACAGAGCAGACCTGGGATCAGATACTATTAGATGTGTGTGTGTAAACTCTCAGTGTCTGCTTTAGACAGAGCAGACCTGGGATCAGATACTATTAGATGTGTGTGTGTAAACTCTCAGTGTCTGCTTTAGACAGAGCAGACCTGGGATCAGATACTATTAGATGTGTGTGTAAACTCTCAGTGTCTGCTTTAGACAGAGCAGACCTGGGATCAGATACTATTAGATGTGTGTGTGTAAACTCTCAGTGTCTGCTTTAGACAGAGCAGACCTGGGATCAGGTACTATTAGATATGTGTGTAAACTCTCAGCTCTTCCATTACAACAGGCTCCATCATTATCAAGCCCAGATAAAGATTTTTCATCGATTTCAAATCATATTTCAAGCCAGGTCTAACACATACGTATCCCAGGGTTAACTGGATGGGTTAGGGGTTAGAGGTTAGGGAACCTATCACCCTGTAGGGTCTTGGCCTCCCGGGGTTAGAGGTTAGAGGTTAAGGAACCTACCGGCCTGTAGGGTCTTGGCGCCCCGGGGTTAGAGGTTAGGGGTTAGAGGTTAGGGAACCTACCAGCCTGTAGGGTCTTGGCCTCCCGGCGTTAGAGGTTAGAGGTTAGGGAACCTACCGGCCTGTAGGGTCTTGGCGGCCCGGGGTTAGAGGTTAGGGGTTAGAGGTTAGGGAACTTACCAGCCTGTAGGGTCTTGGCGGCCCGGGGTTAGAGGTTAGGGGTTAGAGGTTAGGGAACTTACCAGCCTGTAGGGTCTTGGCCTCCCGGGGTTAGAGGTTAGGGGTTAGGGGTCAGAGGTTAGAGGTTAGGGGTTAGAGGTTAGGGAACCTACCGGCCTGTAGGGTCTTGGCGCCCCGGGGTTAGAGGTTAGGGATTAGAGGTTAGGGGTTAGGGGTTAGAGGTTAGGGAACCTACCGGCCTGTAGGGTCTTGGCACCCCAGAGTTAGAGGTTAGGGGTAAGAGGTCAGGGGTTAGAGGTTAGGGAACCTACCAGCCTGTAGGGTCTTGGCGCCCCGGGGTTCGCTGGGCGGGCCGTCTCCAGCCACGTTGAAGGCAGACAGCGTGACGAGGTAGGACGTGTAACACGTGAGGTTGACCAGACGAACACGCGTGTCAGGAACAAACACCACCGTCACCTTCTCTGTCTCGTTCTGTCTGGCACCCTGCCAGTAGTGGATCTGACCACAGCACAGGAAACAGGAAGAAGTCGCACACAGGAAGTGAGACCCATTTTCTACTGAGACAATGGTTCCTTTCGGGTTGTACCCAGAAGGGTACACATGCTCAATATTCTGCTGATGTACCCATCAGAATGATGTAGTGATGTATTCTCTATAACAACATGACCTGATGTGTCCATCAGAATGATGTAGTGATGTATTCTCTATAACAACATGACCTGATGTGTCCATGACAACATGACCTGATGCGTCCATCAGAATGATGTAGTGATGTATTCTCTATAACAACATGACCTGATGTGTCCATGACAACATGACCTGATGTACCCATGACAACATGACCTGATGTGTCCATGACAACATGACCTGATGTGCCCAACAGAATGATGTAGTGATGTATTCTATATAACAACATGATGTGTCCATCAGAATGATGTAGTGATGTATTCTCTATAACAACATGATGTGTCCATCAGAATGATGTAGTGATGTATTCTATATAACAACATGATGTGCCCAACAGAATGATGTAGTGATGTATTCTATATAACAACATGATGTGTCCATCAGAATGATGTAGTGATGTATTCTATATAACAACATGATGTGTCCATCAGAATGATGTAGTGATGTATTCTATATAACAACATGATGTGTCCATCAGAATGATGTAGTGATGTATTCTATATAACAACATGATGTGTCCATCAGAATGATGTAGTGATGTATTCTATATAACAACATGATGTGTCCATCAGAATGATGTAGTGATGTATTCTATATAACAACATGATGTGTCCATCAGAATGATGTAGTGATGTATTCTATATAACAACATGATGTGTCCATCAGAATGATGTAGTGATGTATTCTATATAACAACATGATGTGTCCATCAGAATGATGTAGTGATGTATTCTCTATAACAACATGATGTGTCCATCAGAATGATGTAGTGATGTATTCTCTATAACAACATGATGTGTCCATCAGAATGATGTAGTGATGTATTCTCTATAACAACATGACCTGATGTGTCCATCAGAATGATGTAGTGATGGATTCTCTATAACAACATGACCTGATGTGCCCATCAGAATGATGTAGTGATGTATTCTCTATAACAACGTGATGTATCCATCAGAATGATGTAGTGATGTATTCTCTATAACAACATGACCTGATGTGTCCATCAGAATGATGTAGTGATGTATTCTATATAACAACATGATGTGTCCATCAGAATGATGTAGTGATGTATTCTATATAACAACATGATGTGTCCATCAGAATGATGTAGTGATGTATTCTCTATAACAACATGACCTGATGTGTCCATCAGAATGATGTAGTGATGTATTCTCTATAACAACATGACCTGATGTGTCCATCAGAATGATGTAGTGATGTATTCTCTATAACAACATGACCTGATGTGCCCATCAGAATGATGTAGTGATGTATTCTCTATAACAACGTGATGTATCCATCAGAATGATGTAGTGATGTATTCTCTATAACAACGTGATGTATCCATCAGAATGATGTAGTGATGTATTCTCTATAACAACATGATGTGTCCATCAGAATGATGTAGTGATGTATTCTCTATAACAACATGACCTGATGTGTCCATCAGAATGATGTAGTGATGTATTCTCTATAACAACATGACCTGATGTGTCCATCAGAATGATGTAGTGATGTATTCTCTATAACAACGTGATGTATCCATCAGAATGATGTAGTGATGTATTCTCTATAACAACATGACCTGATGTGTCCATCAGAATGATGTAGTGATGTATTCTCTATAACAACATGACCTGATGTGTCCATCAGAATGATGTAGTGATGTATTCTCTATAACAACGTGATGTGTCCATCAGAATGATGTAGTGATGTATTCTCTATAACAACATGACCTGATGTGTCCATCAGAATGATGTAGTGATGTATTCTCTATAACAACATGACCTGATGTGTCCATCAGAATGATGTAGTGATGTATTCTCTATAACAACATGATGTGTCCATCAGAATGATGTAGTGATGTATTCTCTATAACAACATGACCTGATGTGTCCATCAGAATGATGTAGTGATGTATTCTCTATAACAACATGACCTGATGTGTCCATCAGAATGATGTAGTGATGTATTCTCTATAACAACATGACCTGATGTGTCCATCAGAATGATGTAGTGATGTATTCTCTATAACAACATGATGTGTCCAGCAGAATGATGTTGTGATGTGAGTTCAGCTTGTCATTATAATGGATAATCCTCATTATTACTGGACTGGAACATTCTAACACAAAACCCCCTCTTTAAAACTTCAACTCTACAAAACCTCAACTCTACAAAACCTCAACTCTACAAAACCCACTCTTTAAAACTTCAACTCTACAAAACCTCAACTCTAGAAAAGTAATTCCAATGTCTCTCCATCTCTCCCCTTCACTCTCTCCCTCTCCATCTCTCTCCTTCTCTCTCCCCTTCTCTCTCTCCTCCTCCCTCTCCTCTCCATCTCTCCCCTTCTCTCTCCATCTCTCTCCTTCTCTCTCCCCTTCTCCCTCGCCTCCTCCCTCTCCTCTCCATCTCTCCCCTTCTCTCTCCTTCTCTCTCCCCTTCTCTCTCTCCTCTCCATCTCTCCCCTTCTCCCTCGCCATCTCTCCCCTTCTCCCTCTCCTTTCCATCTCTCCCCTTCTCTCTCCCCTTCTCTCTCCATCTCTCTCCTTCTCTCTCCCCTCCTCCCTCTCCTCTCCATCTCTCCCCTTCTCCCTCGCCTTCTCGCTCTCTCCTCTCCATCTCCTCTCCATCTCTCCCCTTCTCCCTCTCCTTTCCATCTCTCCCCTTCTCCCTCGCCTTCTCTCTCTCCTCTCCATCTCCTCTCCATCTCTCCCCTTCTCCCTCTCCTCTCCATCTCTCCCCTTCTCCCTCGCCTCCTCCCTCTCCTCTCCATCTCTCCCCTTCTCCCTCTCCTTTCCATCTCTCCCCTTCTCTCTCCCCTTCTCTCTCCATCTCTCTCCTTCTCTCTCCCCTCCTCCCTCTCCTCTCCATCTCTCCCCTTCTCCCTCGCCTTCTCTCTCTCCTCTCCCTCTCCTCTCCATCTCTCTCCTTCTCTCTCCCCTCCTCTCTCTCCTTTCCATCTCTCCCCTTCTCCCTCTCCTCCTCCCTCTCCTTTCCATCTCTCCCCTTCTCTCTCTCCTCTTCCTCTCCTCTCCATCTCTCCCCTTCTCTCTCCCCTTCTCCCTCGCCTCCTCCCTCTCCTCTCCATCTCTCCCCTTCTCTCTCCATCTCTCTCCTTCTCTCTCCCCTTCTCCCTCGCCTCCTCCCTCTCCTCTCCATCTCTCCCCTTCTCTCTCCTTCTCTCCCCTTCTCTC
>NW_025745395.1:439293-446793 GCF_021184085.1 Oncorhynchus gorbuscha | reverse complement strand
CTTGTACTGTCTTGATAATCGTTTTCCTCTGTTTTTTTTCTCATATATATTTTAATCTCTCTTTCCATCTACGGACTGAATATACTCTCCTGCAACCCACCTCACCCAATGTGGTGCTATTTTTATACTTTAGAACCAGAACCCCCATCAGAAGCTAGCCAGCTAACTAGCTACTAACCTTTACACCGGATCATCGCAGCTAGCTAGCTGCAACCGGGTGGCTACTCCTGGCTAACGGCTCTGTCCCGAAGCAAGCACCAGTTAGCCATCTCCCGGCTTGCCGAAGCGGTCCACCAGCCTATTCTTGGGCTACAATACCTCTTTTGCCAATTGGCCTGGACCCATTACTGCCAACACAGAGCCCCGCCGGTCTGTCACGACTGGTCTGCCGACATAATCGTCCGAGGTGGTTTCTCCAGCTCGCTTAGCGTAGTAGCGACTACCGAACATCTCCCTGACTCACCTATTGCTGCTCATTGGACCCTATGGTCACAAGGCTACACATGCCTCTCCCTAATGTCAATATGCCTTGTCTATTGCTGTTCAGGTTAGTTACTATTGTTTTATTTCACTGTAGAGCCCCCAGCCCTGCCCAACATGCCTTAGATAGCTCTTTTGTCCCAACCCCACACATGGGGAGACCTCACCTGGGTTAACTGGTGCCTCCAGAGACACAACCTCTCTCATCGTCACTCAATGCCTAGGTTTACCTCCACTGTACTCACATCCTACCGTACCCTTGTCTGTACATGATTCCTTTAATCTATTCTTCTACGCCAAGAAACCTGCTCCTTTTATTCTCTGTTCTGAACGCACTAGACAACCAGTTCTTATAGCCTTTAGTCGTACCCTTATTCTACACCTCCTTTGGTGATGTAGAGGTGAATCCAGGCCCTGTAGCCCCCAGCACCACTCCTATTCCCCAGGCCCTGTAGCCCCCAGCACCACACCTATTCCCCAGGCCCCGTAGCCCCCAGCACCACACCTATTCCCCAGGCCCTGCAGCCCCCAGCACCACACCTATTGCCCAGGCCCTGCAGCCCCCAGCACCACACCTATTCCCCAGGCCCCATAGCCCCCAGCACCACACCTATTCCCCAGGCCCTGCAGCCCCCAGCACCACACCTATTCCCCAGGCCCTGCAGCCCCCAGCACCACACCTATTCCCCAGGCCCTGCAGCCCCCAGCACCACACCTATTCCCCAGGCCCTGCAGCCCCCAGCACCACACCTATTCCCCAGGTGCTCTCATTTGTTGACTTCTGTAACTGTAAAAGCCTTGGTTTCATGCATGTTAACATCAGAAGCCTCCTCCGTAAGTTTACTTTATTCAATGTTTTATCACACTCTGCCAACCCTGATGTCCGAGCCGTGTCTGAATCCTGGTTTAGGAATGCCCAACATTTTCTGACCAGATAGAACTGCCAAAGGGGGTGGAGTTGCAATCTACTGCAGAGATAGCCTGCAGTGTTCTGTCACACTATTCAGGTCTGCGCCCAAACAATTAGAGCTTCTACTTTTAAAAATCCACCTTTCCAGAAACAAGTCTCTCACCGTTTTCGCTTGTTATAGACCCCCCTCAGCCCCCAGCTGTGCCCTGGACACCATATGTGAAATGATTGCTCCCGATCTGTCTTCAGAGTTCGTACTGTTAGGTGACCTAAACTGGGATATGCTTAACACAATCTCACACAAATTATCAAGGAATTTACCAGGTACAACCCTAAATCCATAACCATGGGCACCCTCATAGATATCATCCTGACCAACTTGCCCTCTAAATACACCTCTGCTGTCTTCAACCAGGATCTCAGCGATCACTGCCTCATTGCCTGCGTCCGTGGTCAAACGACCACCCCTCATCACTGTTAAACGCTCCCTAAAACACTTCAGCAAGCAGGCCTTTCTAATCGACCTGGCCCAGGTATCCTGGAAGGATAATGACCTCATTCCATTAGTAGAGGATGCCTGCTCTTTCAAAGTGCTTTCCTCACCATCTTAAATAAGCCCCCCAACAGATGGTTCACTTGACTGCCCTCGACCAGCACAAAAACATCCTGTGGCATTAGCATCAAACAGCGATATGCAACTTTTCAGTCAGGAACCAATATACACAGTCAGATAGGAAAGCTAAGGCTTTTTCAAACAGAAATCTGCATCCTATAGCACTAATTCCAGAATGTTTAGGGACTCTGTAAAGTTCCAAAACAGGATCCCTACAAATCAGCAGGACTAGACAATCTGAACCCTCTCTTTCTAAAATTATCCGCTGAAATGGTTGCAACCCCTGTTACTGGCCTGTTCAACCTCTCTTTTGTGTCGTCT
This sequence comes from Oncorhynchus gorbuscha, assembly GCF_021184085.1. Lineage (NCBI taxonomy): Eukaryota > Metazoa > Chordata > Actinopteri > Salmoniformes > Salmonidae > Oncorhynchus > Oncorhynchus gorbuscha. The sequence goes on along the minus strand of NW_025745395.1, from coordinate 444,469 downwards.
GAGATCCCCAAAGATTGGAAAGCCGCGGTCATCCCCCTCTTCAAAGGGGGAGACACTCTAGACCCAAACTGTTACAGACCTATATCCATCCTGCCCTGCCTTTCTAAAATCTTCTAAAACCAAGTTAACAAACAGATCACCGACCAGTTCGAATCCCACCGTACCTTCTCCACTATTCAATCTGGTTTCTGAGCTGGTCATGGGTGCACCTCAGCCACGCTCCAGGTCCTAAACGATATAATATCCGCCATCGATAAAAGACAGTACTGTGCAGCCGTCTTCATCAACCTGGGCAAGGCTTTCGACTCTGTCAATCACCGCATTCTTATTGGCAGACACAACAGCCTTGGTTTCTCAAATGATTGCCTCGCCTGGTTCACCAACTACTTCTCTGATAGAGTTCAGTGTGTCAAATCGGAGGGCCTGTTGTCCGGACCTCTGGCGATCTCTATGGAGGTGCCACAGGGTTCAATTCTCAGGCCGACTCTTTTCTCTGAATACATCAATGATTTCGCTCTTGCTGCTGGTAATTACCTGATCCACCTCTACTCAGACGATACCATTCTGTATACATCTGGCCCTTCTTTCGACACTGTGTTAACAAACCTCCAAATGAGCTTTAATCCCATACAACTCTCCTTCCGTGGCCTACAACTGCTTTAAAATGCTAGTAAAACCAAATGCATGCTCTTTAACCGTTCGCTGCCCGCACCCGCCCACCCGACTAGCATCACTACTCTGGACGGTTCGGACTTAGAATACGTATTTGTAGTTGTCCACATATTATAGGTGTCTGGCTAGACTGTAAACTGTCCTTCCAGACTCACATTAAGCATCTCAAATCCAAAATTAAATCTAGAATCGGCTTCCTATTTCTCAGCAAAGCTTTCTTCACTCATGCTGCCAAACATACCCTCGTAAAACGGACTATTCTACCAATCCTTGACTTTGGCGATTTACAAAGACATTTACAAAACACTCTACTCAGCAAACTGGATGTAGTCTATCACAGTGCCATCCGTTTTGTCACCAAAGCCCCATATACTACCCACCGCTGTGACATGTATGCTCTCGTTGGCTGGCCCTCGCTACATATTCGTCGCCAAACCCACTGGCTCCAGGTCATCTATAAGTCTATGCTAGGTAAAGCCCCACCTTATCTCAGCTCACTGGTCACCATAGTAGCACCCACCCGTAGCACACACTCCAGCAGGTACAGTGCCTTGCGAAAGTATTCGGCCCCCTTGAACTTTGCGACCTTTTGCCACATTTCAGGCTTCAAACATAAAGATATAAAACTGTATTTTTTTGTGAAGAATCAACAACAAGTGGGACACAATCATGAAGTGGAACAACATTTATTGGATATTTCAAACTTTTTTAACAAATCAAAAAATGAAAAATTGGGCGTGCAAAATTATTCAGCCCCTTTACTTTCAGTGCAGCAAACTCTCTCCAGAAGTTCAGTGAGGATCTCTGAATGATCCAATGTTGACCTAAATGACTAATGATGATAAATACAATCCACCTGTGTGTAATCAAGTCTCTGTATAAATGCACCTGCACTGTGATAGTCTCAGAGGTCCGTTAAAAGCGCAGAGAGCATCATGAAGAACAAGGAACACACCAGGCAGGTCCGAGATACCGTTGTGAAGATGTTTAAAGCCGGATTTGGATACAAAAAGATTTCCCAAGCTTTAAACATCCCAAGGAGCACTGTGCAAGCGATAATATTGAAATGGAAGGAGTATCAGACCACTGCAAATCTACCAAGACCTGGCCGTCCCTCTAAACTTTCAGCTCATACAAGGAGAAGACTGATCAGAGATGCAGCCAAGAGGCCCATGATCACTCTGGATGAACTGCAGAGATCTACAGCTGAGGTGGGAGACTCTGTCCATAGGAAAACAATCAGTCGTATATTGCACAAATTTGGCCTTTATGGAAGAGTGGCAAAAAGGAAGCCATTTCTTAAAGATATCCATAAAAAGTGTAGTTTAAAGTTTGCCACAAGCCACCTAGGAGACACACCAAACATGTGAAGAAGGTGCTCTGGTCAGATGAAACCAAAATTGAACTTTTTGGCAACAATGCAAAACGTTATGTTTGGCGTAAAAGCAACACAGCTCATCACCCTGAACACACCATCCCCACTGTCAAACATGGTGGTGGCAGCATCATGGTTTGGGCCTGCTTTTCTTCAGCAGGGACAGGGAAGATGGTTAAAATTGATGGGAAGATGGATGGAGCCAAATACAGGACCATTCTGGAAGAAAACCTGATGGAGTCTGCAAAAGACCTTTTATTTATTTTTTAATTTGTAATTTTACCTTTATTTAACCAGGCAAGTCAGTATGGGTGGTCCTTCTGTAGCTCAGTTGGTAGAGCATGGCGCTTGTAACGCCAGGGTAGTGGGTTCGATCCCCGGGACCACCCATATGTAGAATGTATGCACACATGACTGTAAGTTGCTTTTGATAAAAGCGTCTGCTAAATGGCATATATATATATATATATATATAGTTAAGAACACATTCTTATTTTCAATGACGGCCTGGGAACAGTGGGTTAACTGCCTGTTCAGGGGCAGAACGACAGATTTGTACCTTGTCAGCTTGGGGGTTTGGACTCGCAACCTTCAGGTTACTTGTCCAACGCTCTAACCACTAGGCTACGCTGCCGCCCCACCTGAGACTGGGACGGAGATTTGTCTTCCAACAAGACAATGATCCAAAACATAAAGCAAAATCTACAATGGAATGGTTCAAAAATAAACATATCCAGGTGTTAGAATGGCGAAGTCAAAGTCCAGACCTGAATCCAATCGAGAATCTGTGGTAAGAACTGAAAACTGCTGTTCACAAATGCTCTCCATCCAACCTCACTGAGCTCGAGCTGTTTTGCAAGGAGGAATGGGAAAGAATTTCAGTCTCTCAATGTGCAAAACTGATAGAGACATACCCCAAGCGACTTACAGCTGTAATCACAGCAAAAGGTGGCGCTACAAAGTATTAACTTAAGGGGTCTGAATAATTCTGCACGCCCAATTTTTCAGTTTTTGATTTGTTTAAAAAGTTTGAAATATCCAATAAATGTCGTTCCACTTCATGATTGTGTCCCACTTGTTGTTGATTCTTCACAAAAAATACAGTTTTCTATCTTTATGTTTGAAGCCTGAAATGTGGCAAAAGGTCGCAAAGTTCAAGGGGGCCGAATACTTTTGCAAGGCACTGTATATTTCACTGGTCATCCTCAAAGCCAACACTCCCTTTGGCCGCCTTTCCTTCCAGTTCTCTGCTGCCAATGACTGGAACGAATTGCAAAAAATCACTGAAGCTGGAGACTCATATCTCCCTTTAATCCAAAGGTCAAAGTTCCAAGTTGCTCCAAACATTAAACGCTCACTCCCCCTAGTGGCTACAGGTTATCTACAAGTCTATGCTAGGTAAAGCCTAGTGGCTACAGGTTATCTACAAGTCTATGCTAGGTAAAGCCTAGTGGCTACAGGTTATCTACAAGTCTATGCTAGGTAAAGCCTAGTGGCTATAGGTTATCTACAAGTCTATGCTAGGTAAAGCCTAGTTCACTCCCCCTAGTGGCTACATGTTATCTACAAGTCTATGCTAGGTAAAGCCTAGTGGCTACAGGTTATCTACAAGTCTATGCTAGGTAAAGCCTAGTTCACTCCCCCTAGTGGCTACAGGTTATCTACAAGTCTATGCTAGGTAAAGCCTAGTGGCTATAGGTTATCTACAAGTCTATGCTAGGTAAAGCCTAGTGGCTACAGGTTATCTACAAGTCTATGCTAGGTAAAGCCTAGTTCACTCCCCCTAGTGGCTACAGGTTATCTACAAGTCTATGCTAGGTAAAGCCTAGTGGCTACAGGTTATCTACAAGTCTATGCTAGGTAAAGCCTAGTGGCTACAGGTTATCTACAAGTCTATGCTAGGTAAAGCCTAGTGGCTACAGGTTATCTACAAGTCTATGCTAGGTAAAGCCTAGTGGTCAGTTTTGAATGCATTCCCCAGTTCCCAGTTCCCAACAGATGTCCAATTTCAAAGTAAATCTTGAGCGAACTGGATGTGTTTAGTGTGTTCTGTGTGTTCTGTGTGTGTGTGTGTGTGTGTGTGTGTGTGTGTGTGTGTGTGTGTGTGTGTGTGTGTGTGTGTGTGTGTGTGTGTGTGTTTCGCGGGGTGTGTGTGTACCTGCCACTGCACCAGAACAGAGGTAGTAGTAGAGGGTTTGACTGATACTATCACTGGAGCCTCCTCAGGAACTAGACAGAGGGAGAGATGAAGAAAGAGAGATGGACAGATGGACAGAAAATGGAAAAATCTTAATTTGGACAATATAAAACAGAGTAATTTTCCTCCCTCCCTCCCTCCCTCCCTCCCTCCCTCCCTCCCTCCCTCCCTCCCTCCCTCCCTCCCTCCCTCCCTCCCTCCCTCCCTCCCTCCCTCCCTCCCTCCCTCCTGTCTCCTACCATCCTGTAGTGTGATAACAGTCTCCGTCTCTTTGCTGTAGTTGCTGTCTCCTACATCGTTGGTTGCCAGCATCCTCAGCTTGTACGACGTGAAGGGTTTCAGTCTGTAAAACACATAAACTCACTTAACAGTCACATAGAATATTCTCCTGTAGAAGCGGGAGTCACGTACACATGGTTAGCAGATGTTAATGCGAGTGTAGCGAAATGCTTGTGCTTCTAGTTCCGACAGTGCAGTAATATCTATCAAGTAATCTAACAATTCCACAACAACTACCTAATACACACAAATTTAAAGGGATGGAATAAGAATATCTACTTATAAATATATGGATGAGCGATGGTCGAGCGGCAAGATGCAGTAGATGGTATAGATGGCCTGGCTAGGGCCCAACCAGAAAGACAGAGAGAGAGAGAGACAGAGAGAGAGACAGAGAGACAGAGCCAGAGAGAGAGAGAGAGACAGAGAGAGAGAGAGAGAGAGAGAGAGAGCGAGAGAGCGAGAGAAAGAGAGACAGAGAGAGAGAGAGAGCGAGAGAGAGAGAGACAGAGAGAGAGAGAGCGAGAGAGAGAGAGACAGAGAGAGAGAGAGCGAGAGAGTTGAACCCGGAGAAGAGTCCCCTAATCAAGCTGGTCCTGGGGCTCTGTTCACAGGACAGCAACACAATTAGACCCAACCAAATCATGAGAACA
>NW_025745395.1:431793-436793 GCF_021184085.1 Oncorhynchus gorbuscha | reverse complement strand
CATTAATTAGCTAGCTAGCTAACAACCTGGTTACTTTACCAGTATATCTTGTTCAGTCATGTTACCTCATTAATTAGCTAGCTAGCTAACAACCTGGTTACTTTACCAGTATATCTAAAAATCACGGAAAGAGAGGAAAGGGGGATATCAATGATCACAACAACAAATGAACGACTGATCTCATGTCATCAGTCACAAACTTGACCCTTTTAAAGAGACGGTGTAGAATTGTGGATGTCGGTGGTGCGTTTACACAATGTAGAAACCTAGTAATCCACTGATGACTTTGTCATTTCAATGTTTTATATAATATAATAATAATAATATATAATATAATAATGATATATAATAATAATAATAATATATAATATCATAATAATATATAATAATAATAATAATAATGTTTTATATCAACATTCTAGCTTTTCATTATAAGCAAAAATGTCTTTACAGGATTAAATATTTAAATGAAATATTGCACAACATGTACTTCAAAAGTAGAAAGAATTCATATGGGCCCAAATCTCCAAGTCGATATTCACGTAACAATAGGTCATTCCTAATTACTAGGGCTCTTTCATACCGTCCCTAGGAGGGGTGCGTCACTTGAGTGCGTTGAGTCACTGACGTGATCTTCCTGTCCTGGTTGGCGCCCCCCCTTGGGTTGTGCCGTGGCGGAGATCTTTGTGGGCTATACTCGGCCTTGTCTCAGGATGGTAAGTTGGTGGTTGAAGATATCCCTCTAATGGTGTGGGGGCTGTGCTTTGGCAAGGTGGGCGGGGTTATATCCTGCCTGTTTGGCCCTGTCCGGGGGTATCATCGAATGGGGCCACAGTGTCTCCCGACCCCTCCTGTCTCAGCCTCCAGTATTTATGCTGCAATAGTTTATGTATTGGGGGGCTCGGGTCAGTCTGTTATATCTGGAGTATTTCTCCTGTCTTATCCGGTGTCTTGTGTGAATTTAAGTATACTCTCAATAATTATCTCTCTTTTTCTTTCTTTCTTTCTTTCTTTCTTTCTTTCTTTCTTTCTTTCTTTCTTTCTTTCTTTCTTTCTTTCTTTCTTTCTTTCTTTCGGAGGAGGACCTGAGCCCTAGGACCATGCCTCAGGACTACTTGGCCTGATGTCTCGTTGCTGTCCCCAGTCCACCTGGTCGTACTGCTGTTCTGCCTGCGGCTATGGAACCCTGACCTGTTGGATGTGCTACCTGTCCCAGACCTGCTGTTTTCAACTCTCTAGAGACAGCAGGAGCAGTAGAGATACTCTGAACGATCGGCTATGAAAAGCCAACTGACATTTACTCCTGAACCTTCTACAACCACTGTGATTATTATTATTTGACCCTGCTGGTCATCTATGAACATTTGAACATCTTGGCCATGTCCTGTTATAATCTCCCCCCGGCACAGCCAGAAGTGGACTGGCCACATAGCCTGGTTCTTCTCTAGGTTTTTTCCTATGTGCTAGCTAGCTACTCATTCACTTCCAGCAAAATGTCCCGGTCGGTAGCTAGCTAGCACTCACTCACTGCTAGCGTAACTTTCATGGTCGGTAGCGAGCTACCACTCACTCTCTGCTAGCATAACGTTCTGGTCGGTAGCTAGCTAGCACTCACTCTCTGCTAGCACCATCATGAAAAAGGGCATGACAATTTAGAAAAGTTCTACTTCTCTTAAATGTAGTTTGGTAATTCATGAAAATTGCGTTTGAAAACATTTTTTTGTTGTTCCTTTGGGGTAACCTAGGTAACCACAGGTTGTTTTCCCCACAGGCAGGCATTCTATCCAATACTGACTGGGACTATATATGCTATATCTCAATCAATAAAAAAATACAAAATATTCTGGTGCTCCTAGACTTTATGTTGTGCACCTACATTTTTTAAAGTTAGGAGCACCAGTGCTAGTTAGGAGCACCAGTGCTAGTTAGGAGCACCAGTGCTAGTTAGGAGCACCAGCGCCAGTTAGGAGCACCAGTGCTAATTAGGAGCACCAGTGCTAGTTAGGAGCACCAGCGCCAGTTAGGAGCACCAGTGCTAGTTAGGAGCACCAGTGACAGTTAGGAGCACCAGTGACAGTTAGGAGCACCAGTGCTACCAATAAGAAAAAAATATGATTTGTAGCCCTGGTTTTAGTTGTTTTGTGGTTGTGTGGTGGTCATGGTTACCTCTCCACGGTCCAGGCTGTGTAATTGTGTGGTATATCAGCAGAGTGACTGGTCCAGTCTCCGGTCGGAAGCTCTCTGGTTTGCAGGCAGTAGTACCGTAGGGGGGAGGAGCCTGTCATCCCGGCAACCCAGTGGAGGCGGAGCCTATGAGATTGGACCTCCCCCTGAGGGACGGACAACTTCCTGGGGGGAGATGGACGCTCTGGAGGGGGGAGAGAGAGGTAGAGAGACAGAGACAGAGAGAGAAATAGGGAGAGAGAGAGAGAGAGAGAGAGAGAGAGAGAGAGAGAGAGAGAGAGAGAGAGAGAGAGAGAGAGAGAGAGAGAGAGACAGAGACAGAGACAGAGAGAGAAATAGGGAGAGAGAGAGAGAGAGAGAGAGAGAGACAGAGAGAGAAATAGGGAGAAAGAGAGAGAGAGAGAGAGAGAGAGACAGAGACAGAGAGAGAAATAAGGAGAGAGAGAGCGATTTAACTGGCCATGTAAATGAAGTCTATTGAACTGAGAGTCAGAGAGAGGTATTATTCAGTGATCTCCATAGTCCGTTGATCCTTCAGCTTGTGTCTAAGCCCCCAACAGAGCAGAACTCTACCAGTTCAGCTGGTAGTATCATGGAACAACAGAGCTTTGAGTCACACCACACTATAACCAATGGTGTGTGTTTGTGTGTTACCATATCAGTGTGTATCCAGCTGGCACATTTGGTTCCTTAGGAGTTGTGGGAACCCAGTCTATGGCATTGTGTTGTGTCATAGATAGACGACACAACGCCACAGATGATGTCATAGATAGATGACACAACACCACAGATGATGTCATAGATAGATGACACAACGCCACAGATGATGTCATAGATAGATGACACAACACCACAGATGATGTCATAGATGGATGACACAACACAACGCCACAGATGATGTCATAGATAGACGCCACAACGCCACAGATGATGTCATAGATAGATGACACAACACCACAGATGATGTCATAGATAGACGCCACAACGCCACAGATGATGTCATAGATAGATGACACAACACAACACCACAGATGATGTCATAGATAGACGACACAACGCCACAGATGATGTCATAGATAGATGACACAACACCACAGATGATGTCATAGATAGATGACACGACACAACGCCACAGATGATGTCATAGATAGATGACACAACGCCACAGATGATGTCATAGATAGATGACACAACACCACAGATGATGTCATAGATAGATGACACGACACAACGCCACAGATGATGTCATAGATAGATGACACAACGCCACAGATGATGTCATAGATAGATGACACAACACCACAGATGATGTCATAGATAGATGACACAACACAATGCCACAGATGATGTCATAGATAGATGACACAACACCACAGATGATGTCATAGATAGATGACACGACACAATGCCACAGATGATGTCATAGATAGATGACACAACACAACGCCACAGATGATGTCATAGATAGATGACACGACACAATGCCACAGATGATGTCATAGATAGATGACACGACACAATGCCACAGATGTTTCATGTTTTGAGGGAGCGTGTAATTGGACTGCTGACTACAGGAATGTCCACCAGAGCTTTTGCCAGAGAATTGAATGTTAGTTTCCAAACCATAAGCCGCCTCCAACGTCATTTTAGAGAATTTGGCAGTACGTCCAACCGGCCTCACAACCACAGACCACGTGTATGGCGTTGTGTGGGCGAGCCGTTTGCTCATGTCAACGTTGTGAACAGAGTTCCCCATGGTAGCAGTGTGGTTATGGTGTGGGCAGGCATAAGCTACGGACAACGAACACAATTACATTTCATCGATGGCAATTTGATGGCACAGAGATACCATGACGAGATCCCGAGGCCCCATTGTCGTGCCATTCATCCGCCGCCATCACCTCATGTTTCAGCATCATAATGCACAACCCCCATGTCACAAAGATCTGTACACAATTCCTGGAAGCTGAAAATGTACCAGTTATTCCACGGCCTGCATACATGTCACCCATTGAGCATGTTTGGGATGCTCTGGATCGACTTGTACGACAGTGTGTTCCAGGTCCCTCCAATTTCCAGCTACTTCTCACAGCCATTGAAGAATAGTTCATATTGGTCCTGGTGTTCATATTGTGGTCCTGGTGTTCATATTGTGGTCCTGGTGTTCATATTGTGGTCCTGGTGTTCATATTGTGGTCCTGGTGTTCATATTGTGGTCCTGGTGTTCATATTGTGGTCCTGGTGTTCATATTGTGGTCCTGGTGTTCATATTGTGGTCCTGGTGTTCATATTGTGGTCCTGGTGTTCATATTGGTCCTGGTGTTCATATTGTGGTCCTGGTGTTCATATTGTGATCCTGGTGTTCATATTGTGGTCCTGGTGTTCATATTGTGGTCCTGGTGTTCATAAGAGACTCATGCCAAAGCGTTGTGTACATGTGTGTTATTCAATTAGGAACTGTTAAAGGGTTCACCGTGGTTGCTCAGCAAATCACGCGTTTCCGTGCCAATCCATTGGCACAGATAAAAGTGGACACACACACGCGCGTGCACACACACACACACGCGCACACACACACACGCGCACACACACACACGCACACGCACACGCACACACACACACACACACACAGGGGGGACAGGAGTGTAATTGTTTAATTTCAGATCGTTATCGATCTGACTGGCAATAAAATCCTCATCGATTCTCTCTCAACTTCATTAATCTGTTCCCTCTCTCCCTCCCCCTCTCCCTCCCCCTCTCTCCTCCTCTCCTCCTCTCCCCTCTCAGTTTATAATGAGTAATGGAGCTCAGTTGGT
>NW_025745395.1:419293-429293 GCF_021184085.1 Oncorhynchus gorbuscha | reverse complement strand
TACCTTAGTTAATACACAGTGTTATCCTACCTTAGTTAATACATACAGTGTTATCCTACCTTAGTTAATACACAGTGTTATCCTACCTTAGTTAATACATAGTGTTATCCTACCTTAGTTAATACATAGTGTTATCCTACCTTAGATAATACATAGTGTTATCCTACCTTAGCTAATACATAGTGTTATCCTACCTTAGTTAATACATACAGTGTTATCCTACCTTAGTTAATACATACAGTGTTATCCTACCTTAGTTCATACATAGTGTTATCCTACCTTAGTTCATACATACAGTGTTATCCTACCATAGTTAATACATAGTGTTATCCTACCTTAGATAATACATACAGTGTTATCCTACCTTAGTTAATACATAGTGTTATCCTACCTTAGTTAATACATAGTGTTATCCTACCTTAGTTAATACATAGTGTTATCCTACCTTAGATAATACATAGTGTTATCCTACCTTAGATAATACATAGTGTTATCCTACCTTAGATAATACATAGTGTTATCCTACCTTAGCTAATACATAGTGTTATCCTACCTTAGTTAATACATACAGTGTTATCCTACCTTAGTTAATACATACAGTGTTATCCTACCTTAGTTCATACATAGTGTTATCCTACCTTAGTTCATACATACAGTGTTATCCTACCATAGTTAATACATAGTGTTATCCTACCTTAGTTAATACATACAGTGTTATCCTACCTTAGTTAATACATAGTGTTATCCTACCTTAGATAATACATACAGTGTTATCCTACCTTAGTTAATACATAGTGTTATATTTTTTTAACCTTTATTTAACTCGGCAAGTCAGTTAAGAACACATTCTTATTTTCAATGACGGCCTGGGAACAGTGGGTTAACTGCCTGTTCAGGGGCAGAACGACAGATTTGTACCTTGTCAGCTCAGGGGTTTGAACTTGCAACCTTCCGGTTACTAGTCCAACGCTCTAACCACTAGGCTACCCTGCCGCCCCATGTTAAACACTATTATTGCACACAGAGTGAGTCTTTGCAACTTATGTGACTTGTTCAGCACATTTTTACTCCTGAACTTATTTAGGCGCATAACGTATTGAATCAATTCAGCTTTTCATAAAAAAAAAAAAAAAACATTTGTAAACATTTGTAAAAACATAATTCCACTTTGACATTATGGGGTAATGTGTAGGCCAGTAACACAACACCTCAATGTAATCTATTACAAATACAGACCAGTAATACAACATATCAATGTAATCTATTACAAATACAGACCAGTAACACAACATCTCAATGTAATCTATTACAAATACAGACCAGTAATACAGACCAGTAACACAACATCTCAATGTAATCTATTACAAATACAGACCAGTAATACAGACCAGTAATACAACATCTCAATGTAATCTATTACAAATACAGACCAGTAATACAACATCTCAATGTAATCTATTACAAATACAGACCAGTAATACAGACCAGTAACACAACATCTCAATGTAATCTATTACAAATACAGACCAGTAATACAGACCAGTAACACAACATCTCAATGTAATCTATTACAAATACAGACCAGTAATACAACATCTCAATGTAATCTATTACAAATACAGACCAGTAACACAACATCTCAATGTAATCTATTACAAATACAGACCAGTAAAACAACATCTCAATGTAATCTATTACAAATACAGACCAGTAATACAGACCAGTAACACAACATCTCAATGTAATCTATTACAAATACAGACCAGTAACACAACATCTCAATGTAATCTATTACAAATACAGACCAGTAATACAGACCAGTAACACAACATCTCAATGTAATCTATTACAAATACAGACCAGTAACACATCTCAATGTAATCTATTACAAATACAGACTGTAATACAGACCAGTAATACAGACCAGTAACACATCATCTCAATGTAATCTATTACAAATACAGACCAGTAATACAGACCAGTAACACAACACCTCAATGTAATCTATTACAAATACAGACCAGTAACACAACATCCCAATGTAATCTATTACAAATACAGACCAGTAACACATCTCAATGTAATCTATTACAAATACAGACCAATAACACAACATCTCAATGTAATCTATTACAAATACAGACCAGTAATACAACATCTCAATGTAATCTATTACAAATACAGACCAGTAACACATCTCAATGTAATATATTACAAATACAGACTGTAATACAGACCAGTAATACAGACCAGTAACACATCATCTCAATGTAATCTATTACAAATACAGACCAGTAACACAACATCTCAATGCAATCTATTACAAATACAGACCAGTAACACATCATCTCAATGTAATCTATTACAAATACAGACCAGTAATACAGACCAGTAACACAACACCTCAATGTAATCTATTACAAATACAGACCAGTAATACAACATCTCAATGTAATCTATTACAAATACAGACCAGTAACACAACATCCCAATGTAATCTATTACAAATACAGACCAGTAACACATCTCAATGTAATCTATTACAAATACAGACCAGTAATACAGACCAGTAACACAACATCTCAATGTAATCTATTACAAATACAGACCAGTAATACAACATCTCAATGTAATCTATTACAAATACAGACCAGTAACACAACATCTCAATGTAATCTATTACAAATACAGACCAGTAACACAACATCTCAATGTAATCTATTACAAATACAGACCAGTAACACAACATCCCAATGTAATCTATTACAAATACAGACCAGTAACACATCTCAATGTAATCTATTACAAATACAGACCAGTAATACAGACCAGTAACACAACATCTCAATGTAATCTATTACAAATACAGACCAGTAATACAACATCTCAATGTAATCTATTACAAATACAGACCAGTAACACATCATCTCAATGTAATCTATTACAAATACAGACCAGTAATACAGACCAGTAACACAACACCTCAATGTAATCTATTACAAATACAGACCAGTAATACAACATCTCAATGTAATCTATTACAAATACAGACCAGTAACACAACATCCCAATGTAATCTATTACAAATACAGACCAGTAACACATCTCAATGTAATCTATTACAAATACAGACCAGTAATACAGACCAGTAACACAACATCTCAATGTAATCTATTACAAATACAGACCAGTAATACAACATCTCAATGTAATCTATTACAAATACAGACCAGTAACACAACATCTCAATGTAATCTATTACAAATACAGACCAGTAACACAACATCTCAATGTAATCTATTACAAATACAGACCAGTAACACAACATCCCAATGTAATCTATTACAAATACAGACCAGTAACACATCTCAATGTAATCTATTACAAATACAGACCAGTAATACAGACCAGTAACACAACATCTCAATGTAATCTATTACAAATACAGACCAGTAATACAACATCTCAATGTAATCTATTACAAATACAGACCAGTAACACAACATCTCAATGTAATCTATTACAAATACAGACTGTAATACAGACCAGTAACAACAACATGTGGAAAAAGTCAAGGGGTATGAATACTTTCTGAAGGCACTGGAGGTATTTCTCAAGTATTAATTAGACTCCTCCTCTTTCCATTTGTTGTAACATGATGCTGTCTCTCTCTCTCTCTCTCTCTCTCTGTCTCTCTCTCTCTCTCTCTCTCTCTCTCTCTCTCTCTCTCTCTCTCTCTCTCTCTTACAAATACAGACCAGTAATACAACATCTCAATGTAATCTATTACAAATACAGACCAATAACACAACATCTCAATGTAATCTATTACAAATACAGACCAGTAATACAACATCTCAATGTAATCTATTACAAATACAGACCAGTAACACATCTCAATGTAATCTATTACAAATACAGACTGTAATACAGACCAGTAATACAGACCAGTAACACATCATCTCAATGTAATCTATTACAAATACAGACCAGTAACACAACATCTCAATGTAATCTATTACAAATACAGACCAGTAACACATCATCTCAATGTAATCTATTACAAATACAGACCAGTAACACATCTCAATGTAATCTATTACAAATACAGACTGTAATACAGACCAGTAATACAGACCAGTAACACATCATCTCAATGTAATCTATTACAAATACAGACCAGTAATACAACATCTCAATGTAATCTATTACAAATACAGACCAGTAACACAACATCCCAATGTAATCTATTACAAATACAGACCAGTAACACATCTCAATGTAATCTATTACAAATACAGACCAGTAATACAGACCAGTAACACAACATCTCAATGTAATCTATTACAAATACAGACCAGTAATACAACATCTCAATGTAATCTATTACAAATACAGACCAGTAACACAACATCTCAATGTAATCTATTACAAATACAGACCAGTAACACAACATCTCAATGTAATCTATTACAAATACAGACCAGTAACACAACATCCCAATGTAATCTATTACAAATACAGACCAGTAACACATCTCAATGTAATCTATTACAAATACAGACCAGTAATACAGACCAGTAACACAACATCTCAATGTAATCTATTACAAATACAGACCAGTAATACAACATCTCAATGTAATCTATTACAAATACAGACCAGTAACACAACATCTCAATGTAATCTATTACAAATACAGACTGTAATACAGACCAGTAACAACATCATGTGGAAAAAGTCAAGGGGTATGAATACTTTCTGAAGGCACTGGAGGTATTTCTCAAGTATTAATTAGACTCCTCCTCTTTCCATTTGTTGTAACATGATGCTGTCTCTCTCTCTCTCTCTCTCTCTCTCTCTCTCTCTCTCTCTCTCTGTCTCTCTCTGTCTCTCTCTGTCTCTCTCTCTCTCTCTCTGTCTCTCTCTCTCTCTCTCTCTCTCTCTCTCTCTCTCTCTCTCTCTCTCTCTGTCTCTGTCTCTCTCTATCTCTCTCTCTCTCTCTCTCTCTCTCTCTCTCTCTCTCTCTCTCTCTCTCTCTCTCTCTCTCTCTCTCTCTCTCTCTCTGTCTCTCTCTCTCTCTCTCTCTCTCTCTCTCTCTCTCTCTCTCTGTCTCTCTCTCTCTCTCTGTCCACTCTCTCTCTCTCTCTCTCTCCTCTCTCTCTCTCTCTCTCTCTCTCTCTCTCTCTCTCTCTCTCTCTCTCTCTCTCTCTCTCTCTCTCTCTCTCTCTCTCTCTCTCTCTCTCTCTCTCTCTCTCTCTCTCTCTCTCTCTCTCTCTCTCTCTCTCTCTCTCTCTCTCTCTCTCTCTCTCTCTCTCTCTCTCTCTCTCTCTCTCTCTCTCTCTCTCTCTCTCTCTCTCTCTCTCTCTCTCTCTCTCTCTCTCTCTCTCTCTCTCTCTCTCTCTCTGTCTCTCTCTCTCTCTCTCTCTCTCTCTCTCTCTCTCTCTCTCTCTCTGTCTCTCTCTCTGTCTCTCTCTCTCTGTCTCTCTCTCTCTCTCTCTCTCTCTCTCTCTCTCTCTCTCCATCTCTCTCTCTCTCTCTGTCTCTCTCTCTCTCTGTCTCTCTCTCTCTCTCTCTCTCTCTCTCTCTCTCTCTCTCTCTGTCTCTCTCTCTCTCTCTCTCTCTCTCTCTCTCTCTCTCTCTCTCTCTCTCTCTCTCTCTCTCTCTCTCTCTCTGTCTCTCTCTCTCTCTCTCTCTCTCTCTCTCTCTCTCTCTCTCTCTCTCTCTCTCTCTCTCTCTCTCTCTCTCTCTCTCTCTCTCTCTCTCTCTCTCTCTCTCTCTCTCTCTCTCTGTCCTTGCTGTGCTTGTGAGGTGAGGAAAGACAGATGCCCTCTGTCAAATGGAGGTGTCACACTAAATGTCCTTCCCCCTGCAAGACATCACTCTGTCTGGTCTGTCTTTGCCCGCAGAGGACAAAACAACACTATTCACATTCTCCTTTCTATCTCCCTCTATCATTTTCTCTATCGCTCTCTCTCTATTCAGCTCTACACCTGTGCTTGCCACCTCACCCCTCTGAGAATCCCTGTCTGCTATCTTCTCTCTAGATCTATCTATCTCTTCTATATCTACAGTCCCTGTCTGCTGCCATCTCTCTATCTCTTCTATTTCACTCTATATCTATATCTACAGTCCCTGTCTGCTGCCGTCTCTCTATCTCTTCTATTTCACTCTATATCTATATCTACAGTCCCTGTCTGCTGCCGTCTATCTCTTCTATTTCACTCTATATCTATATCTACAGTCCCTGTCTGCTGCCGTCTCTCTATCTCTTCTATTTCACTCTATATCTATATCTACAGTCCCTGTCTGCTGCCGTCTATCTCTTCTATTTCACTCTATATCTATATCCTATAGGAGGGTCTTGCATCAGTACGTTTAATAGTTGTGCTCCCTACGTCATGTTGGTGAGTGATGGCCAGACACACACAGACAGACACATGGTGCCATCAGAGCAGAGTGGTTGAACTGCACACTTAGAAAAATAGCTTACCATAGGGTTCTTCGGCTGTCCCCACAGGATACCCTAATGGTTCCAGGTAGAACCCTCTGTGGAAACGGTTCTACATGGAACCCAAGAGGGTTCTTCCCCACAGGATAACCTAATGGTTCCAGGTAGAACCCTCTGTGGAAACGGTTCTACATGGAACCCAAGAGGGTTCTTCCCCACAGGATAACCTAATGGTTCCAGGTAGAACATCTTCTGTGGAAACGGTTCTACATGGAACCCAAGAGGGTTGTTAAGACAGGAGTGTTAACCTAGTGGGTTCCAGGTTAGAACCTCTGTGAAACAGTTCTACATGGAACCCAAGAGGGTTCTTGATTACAGGATAACCTAATGGTTCCAGGTTAGAACCCTCTGTGGAAACGGTGTTACATGGAACCCAGAGGGTTCTTCCCCACAGGATACAGTAATGTTCCAGGTAGAACCCTCTGTGGAAACAGTTTACAGTGGAACCCAAGAGGGTTCTTCCCCACAGGATAACCAATGTTCCAGTAGAACCCTCTGTGGAAACTGGTTCTACATGAAACCCAAGAGGGTTCTTCCCCACAGGATGTGGCTAATGGTTCCAGGTAGAACCTCTGTGGAAAGTGTTCTACATGGAACCCAAGAGGGTTCTTCCCCACAGGATAACCTAATGGTTCCAGGTAGAACCCTCTGTGGAAACGGTTCTACATGGAACCCAAGAGGGTTCTATCTGGAACCAAAAAGGGTTCTTCAAAGGGTTCTCCTATGAGGACAACCCAAAGAACCCTAATTGGTCCTGTGTCCCGGCAACCGGATCTTCAGAATACATCTTCTACTGGATGAATGTTACAGTGGGACCAAGTGTTAATACTGATGATTACAGTGTTACAGTGGGACCAAGTGTTAAGACTGATGATTACAATGTTACAGTGGGACCAAGTGTTAAGACTGTGTGTCTGTGTGTGAGTGTATGTTAAGACTGTGTGTCTGTGTGTGAGTGTATGTTAAGACTGTGTGTCTGTGTGTGAGTGTATGTTAAGACTGTGTGTCTGTGTGTGAGTGTATGTTAAGACTGTGTGTCTGTGTGTGAGTGTATGTTAAGACTGTGTGTCTGTGTGTGAGTGTATGTTAAGACTGTGTGTCTGTGTGTGAGTGTATGTTAAGACTGTGTGTCTGTGTGTGAGTGTATGTTAAGACTGTGTGTCTGTGTGTGAGTGTATGTTAAGACTGTGTCTCACCCATGATAATCCCGTTGGGGTCAGTAGGCGGCTGCCACACCACCCTGACAGACGTCAGACGAACCTCTGGAAACAACAGCCTCACTGGAGGACCTGGAACTATAGAGAGAGGAGGGAGGAGAGGAGAGGGAGGGAGGGAGGGAGGAGAGGAGAGGGAGGGAGGAGAGAGGAGGGGGGAGGGAGGGAGGTAGGAAGGAAGGAAGGAAGGAAGGGAGGGAGGGAGGGAGGGAGGGAGGAAGGAGGAAGGAGGGGAGGGGAGGGAGGGAGGGAGGGGGAGGGAGGGAGGAGCACAACATCATTAAAAAACAGACCATCGGAGAGAGAAGGAGAAAGTTGGTGTATTCAACACCTTGACTAAGTAATTTATAACATGAAAATAAGAAGTACACACACATACACACACACACACACTTCTGATGTAGTGCGACCATCAAGACTGATTTCCAATAGATTTGATTGAATTTGATTTAAGAAGAGAGGAGAGTAGAGGAGAGTAGAGGAGAGTAGAGGAGAGTAGAGGAGAGTAGAGGAGAGGACAGGAGAGGACAGGACAGGAGAGGACAGGAGAGGACAGGAGAGGAGAGGAGAGGACAGGAGAGGAGAGGAGAGGACAGGACAGGACAGGAGAGGAGAGGACAGGAGAGGAGAGGAGAGCAGAGGAGAGGACAGGACAGGACAGGAGAGGAGAGGAGAGGAGAGGAGAGAAGAGAGGACAGGACAGGACAGGACAGGACAGGACAGGACAGGAGAGGAGAGTAGAGGAGAGGAGAGGAGAGGAGAGGGGCGTTTCCTGGACAACGGTTAGACTGTGAAGACACAACAATAGCAGGACGTGTGAAACAGGGTGGGAGGAGGGCACCTGCATCTTGTGTTATGGTTGAATGACCAGAGACACAGTGATGTTATGTGGTAAAGATATGAAGGACAGGACACAGTATGACACGGAAGGAGAGAGAGAGAGAGAGAGGGAGAGGGAGGCGGGAGAGAGAGAGAGAGAGAGAGAGAGAGAGAGAGAGAGAGAGAGAGAGAGAGAGAGAGAGAGAGAGGGGAGAGAGGGGGAGGGAGAGAGTGAGGGAGAGAGAGGGGGAGGTGGGGGGAGGGAGAGAGAGAGAGAAAGTGAGGGAGGCGGGAGAGAGAGAGAGAGAGAGAGAGAGAGAGAGAGAGAGAGAGAGAGAGAGAGAGAGAGAGGGAGAGGGAGGTGGGGAGAGAGAGAGAGAGGAGGTGGGGGAGGGAGAGAGAGAGAGAGAGAGAGAGAGAGAGAGAGAGAGAGAGAGAGAGAGAGAGGGAGAGAGAGAGAGAGAGAGAGAGAGAGAGAGAGAGAGAGAGAGAGAGAGAGAGAGAGAGAGAGAGAGAGAGAGAGAGAGAGAGAAAGTGAGGGAGGTGGGGAAGTGAGAGAGAGCGAGAGAGAGAGGGAGGGGGGATGCGAGAGAGAGGGAGGGAGAGAGAAAGAGAGAAATAGAGGGAGGCGGGAGAGAGAGAGAGAGACAGTGTGTGTGTTCCTACCGTCGTCCTTGGTCCTGTGTAGTGTTCTGGGGCTCGGTGGTCCGTCCCCCAGCTGTGTGAATGCTACCAGCTGTATCTGGTAGACTGTGTACTTCAGGAGTTCCCCAGGAGGACAGAAACACTCCTCTCCCCTGGGACTGACCACACTGAGGGGGCGTCTACACAATCCTTCACCGCGTACAACACCTGGGACCAACACACAGGTTGAGACAAACATACAACACCTGGGACTAACACACAGGTTGAGACAAACATACAACACCTGGAACCCAGGTTGAGACAAACATACAACACCTGGAACCCAGGTTGAGACAAACATACAACACCTGGAACCCAACACACAGGTTGAGACAAACGTACAACACCTGGGACCCAGGTTGAGACAAACATACAACACCTGGGACCCAGGTTGAGACAAATATACAACACCTGGGACCCAGGTTGAGACAAACATACAACACCTGGAACCCAACACACAGGTTGAGACAAACGTACAACACCTGGGACCAACACACAGGTTGAGACAAACATACAACACCTGGAACCCAGGTTGAGACAAATATACAACACCTGGAACCAACACACAGGTTGAGACAAACATACAACACCTGGGACCCAGGTTGAGACAAACATACAACACCTGGAACCCAGGTTGAGACAAACATACAACATCTGGAACCCAGGTTGAGACAAACATACAACACCTGGAACCCAACACACAGGTTGAGACAAACATACAACACCTGGGACATTTAATCTTAGCAAAACAAAAATCATTTTTTCGGTCAGT
>NW_025745395.1:406793-411793 GCF_021184085.1 Oncorhynchus gorbuscha | reverse complement strand
TTAGCCCTAAAGGTACAAGTAGCTAGCCAGTTAGCCCTAACAGTACTAGTACATTTACATTTACATTTAAGTCATTTAGCAGACGCTCTTATCCAGAGCGACTTACAAATTGGTGCATTCACCTTATGACATCCAGTGGAACAGTCACTTTACAATAGTGCATCTAAATCTTAAAGGGGGGTGAGAGGGATTACTTATCCTATCCTAGGTATTCCTTAAAGAGGTGGGGTTTCAGGTATCTCCGGAAGGTGGTGATTGACTCCGCTGTCCTGGCGTCGTGAGGGAGTTTGTTCCACCATTGGGGGGCCAGAGCAGCGAACAGTTTTGACTGGGCTGAGCGGGAGCTGTACTTCCTCAGTGGTAGGGAGGCGAGCAGGCCAGAGGTGGATGAACGCAGTGCCCTTGTTTGGGTGTAGGGCCTGATCAGAGCCTGGAGGTACTGAGGTGCCGTTCCCCTCACAGCTCCGTAGGCAAGCACCATGGGTGTAGTAGTACAAGTAGCTAGCCAGTTAGCTCTAAAGGTACTAGTAGCTAGCCAGTTAGCTCTAAAGGTACTAGTAGCTAGCCAGTTAGCCCTAAAGGTCCTAGTAGCTTGCCAGTTAGCCCTAACAGTACTAGTAGCTAGCCAGTTAGCCCTAAAGGTACAAGTAGCTAGCCAGTTAGCCCTAACAGTACTAGTAGTACTAGTAGCTAGCGAGTTAGCCCTAAAGGTACAAGTAGCTAGCCACTTAGCCCTAAAGGTACAAGTAGCTAGCCAGTTAGCTCTAAAGGTACTAGTAGCTAGCCAGTTAGCCCTAAAGGTACAAGTAGCTAGCCAGTCAGCCCTAACAGTACTAGTAGTACTAGTAGCTAGCCGGTTAGCCCTAACAGTACTAGTAGTACTAGTAGCTAGCCAGTTAGCCCTAACAGTACTAGTAGTACTAGTAGCTAGCCGGTTAGCCCTAACAGTACTAGTAGTACTAGTAGCTAGCCAGTTAGCCCTAACAGTACTAGTAGTACTAGTAGCTAGCCGGTTAGCCCTAACAGTACTAGTAGTATTAGTAGCTAGCCAGTTAGCCCTAACAGTACTAGTAGTACTAGTAGATAGCCAGTTAGCCCTAACAGTACTAGTAGTACTAGTAGCTAGCCAGTCAGCTCTAACAGTACTAGTAGCCAGCCAGTCAGCCCTAACAGTACTAGTAGCTAGCCAGTCAGCCCTAACAGTACTAGTAGCTAGCCAGTCAGCCCTAACAGTACTAGTAGCTAGCCAGTCAGCCCTAACAGTACTAGTAGTACTAGTAGCTAGCCAGTTAGCCCTAACCGTACTAGTAGTACTAGTAGCTAGCCAGTTAGCCCTAACAGTACTAGTAGTACTAGTAGCTAGCCAGTTAGCCCTAACAGTACTAGTAGTACTAGTAGCTAGCCGGTTAGCCCTAACAGTACTAGTAGCTAGCCAGTCAGCCCTAACAGTACTAGTAGCTAGCCAGTCAGCCCTAACAGTACTAGTAGTACTAGTAGCTAGCCAGTCAGCCCTAACAGTACTAGTAGCTAGCCAGTCAGCCCTAACAGTACTAGTAGTACTAGTAGCTAGCCAGTTAGCCCTAACAGTACTAGTAGTATTAGTAGCTAGCCAGTTAGCCCTAACAGTACTAGTAGTATTAGTAGCTAGCCAGTTAGCCCTAACAGTACTAGTAGTACTAGTAGCTAGCCAGTCAGCCCTAACAGTACTAGTAGCTAGCCAGTCAGCCCTAACAGTACTAGTAGCTAGCCAGTCAGCCCTAACAGTACTAGTAGTACTAGTAGCTAGCCAGTCAGCCCTAACAGTACTAGTAGCTAGCCAGTCAGCCCTAACAGTACTAGTAGTATTAGTAGCTAGCCAGTTAGCCCTAACAGTACTAGTAGTATTAGTAGCTAGCCAGTCAGCCCTAACAGTACTAGTAGCTAGCCAGTCAGCCCTAACAGTACTAGTAGTACTAGTAGCTAGCCGGTCAGCCCTAACAGTACTAGTAGCTAGCCAGTTAGCCCTAACAGTACTAGTAGTACTAGTAGCTAGCCAGTTAGCCCTAACAGTACTAGTAGTACTAGTAGCTAGCCAGTTAGCCCTAACAGTACTAGTAGTACTAGTAGCTAGCCAGTTAGCCCTAACAGTACTAGTAGTATTAGTAGCTAGCCAGTCAGCTCTAACAGTATTAGTAGCTAGCCAGTTAGCCCTAACAGTACTAGTAGTACTAGTAGCTAGCCAGTTAGCCCTAACAGTACTAGTAGTATTAGTAGCTAGCCAGTCAGCCCTAACAGTACTAGTAGCCAGCCAGTCAGCCCTAACAGTACTAGTATCTAGCCAGTCAGCCCTAACAGTACTAGTAGCTAGCCAGTTAGCCCTAACAGTACTAGTAGTACTAGTAGCTAGCCAGTTAGCCCTAACAGTACTAGTAGTACTAGTAGCTAGCCAGTTAGCCCTAACAGTACTAGTAGTATTAGTAGCTAGCCAGTTAGCCCTAACAGTACTAGTAGTATTAGTAGCTAGCCAGTCAGCCCTAACAGTACTAGTAGTACTAGTAGCCAGCCCTAACCGTACTAGTAATACTAGTAGCTAGCCGGTCAGCCCTAACAGTACTAGTAGTACTAGTAGCTAGCCAGTCAGCCCTAACAGTACTAGTAGTACTAGTAGCCAGCCCTAACAGTACTAGTAGTACTAGTAGCTAGCCAGTTAGCCCTAACAGTACTAGTAGTATTAGTAGCTAGCCAGTCAGCCCTAACAGTACTAGTAGTATTAGTAGCTAGCCAGTTAGCCCTAACAGTACTAGTAGTACTAGTAGCTAGCCAGTCAGCCCTAACAGTACTAGTAGTACTAGTAGCTAGCCAGTTAGCCCTAACAGTACTAGTAGTATTAGTAGCTAGCCAGTCAGCCCTAACAGTACTAGTAGTATTAGTAGCTAGCCAGTCATCCCTAACAGTACTAGTAGTACTAGTAGCTAGCCAGTCAGCCCTAACAGTACTAGTAGTACTAGTAGCTAGCCAGTTAGCCCTAACAGTACTAGTAGTATTAGTAGCTAGCCAGTTAGCCCTAACAGTACTAGTAGTACTAGTAGCTAGCCAGTTAGCCCTAACAGTACTAGTAGTACTAGTAGCTAGCCAGTTAGCCCTAACAGTACTAGTAGTATTAGTAGCTAGCCAGTTAGCCCTAACAGTACTTGTAGTACTAGTAGCTAGCCAGTTAGCCCTAACAGTACTAGTAGTATTAGTAGCTAGCCAGTCAGCCCTAACAGTACTAGTAGCTAGCCAGTTAGCCCTAACAGTACTAGTAGTATTAGTAGCTAGCCAGTTAGCCCTAACAGTACTAGTAGTACTAGTAGCTAGCCAGTTAGCCCTAACAGTACTAGTAGTATTAGTAGCTAGCCAGTTAGCCCTAACAGTACTAGTAGCTAGCCAGTTAGCCCTAACAGTACTAGTAGTATTAGTAGCTAGCCAGTTAGCCCTAACAGTACTAGTAGCTAGCCAGTTAGCCCTAACAGTACTAGTAGTATTAGTAGCTAGCCAGTCAGCCCTAACAGTACTAGTAGCTAGCCAGTTAGCCCTAACAGTACTAGTAGTATTAGTAGCTAGCCAGTTAGCCCTAACAGTACTAGTAGTACTAGTAGCTAGCCAGTTAGCCCTAACAGTACTAGTAGTATTAGTAGCTAGCCAGTTAGCCCTAACAGTACTAGTAGTATTAGTAGCTAGCCAGTTAGCCCTAACAGTACTAGTAGTATTAGTAGCTAGCCAGTCAGCCCTAACAGTACTAGTAGTATTAGTAGCTAGCCAGTTAGCCCTAACAGTACTAGTAGTACTAGTAGCTAGCCAGTCAGCCCTAACAGTACTAGTAGTACTAGTAGCTAGCCAGTCAGCCCTAACAGTACTAGTAGTATTAGTAGCTAGCCAGTCAGCCCTAACAGTACTAGTAGTACTAGTAGCTAGCCAGTCAGCCCTAACAGTACTAGTAGTATTAGTAGCTAGCCAGTCAGCCCTAACAGTACTAGTAGTATTAGTAGCTAGCCAGTCAGCCCTAACAGTACTAGTAGTATTAGTAGCTAGCCAGTTAGCCCTAACAGTACTAGTAGTACTAGTAGCTAGCCAGTCAGCCCTAACAGTACTAGTAGTACTAGTAGCTAGCCAGTCAGCCCTAACAGTATTAGTAGCTAGCCAGTCAGCCCTAACAGTACTAGTAGTATTAGTAGCTAGCCAGTTAGCCCTAACAGTACTAGTAGTATTAGTAGCTAGCCAGTTAGCCCTAACAGTACTAGTAGTACTAGTAGCTAGCCAGTCAGCCCTAACAGTACTAGTAGTATTAGTAGCTAGCCAGTTAGCCCTAACAGTACTAGTAGTACTAGTAGCTAGCCAGTCAGCCCTAACAGTACTAGTAGTACTAGTAGCTAGCCAGTCAGCCCTAACAGTACTAGTAGTATTAGTAGCTAGCCAGTTAGCCCTAACAGTACTAGTAGTATTAGTAGCTAGCCAGTCAGCCCTAACAGTACTAGTAGTACTAGTAGCTAGCCAGTCAGCCCTAACAGTACTAGTAGTATTAGTAGCTAGCCAGTTAGCCCTAACAGTACTAGTAGTATTAGTAGCTAGCCAGTCAGCCCTAACAGTACTAGTAGTATTAGTAGCTAGCCAGTTAGCCCTAACAGTACTAGTAGTATTAGTAGCTAGCCAGTTAGCCCTAACAGTACTAGTAGTATTAGTAGCTAGCCAGTTAGCCCTAACAGTACTAGTAGTATTAGTAGCTAGCCAGTTAGCCCTAACAGTACTAGTAGTATTAGTAGCTAGCCAGTTAGCTCTATTGACTTACAGTACACGTTCACTGAGCCGTCTTCCATCAAGGACAACAATGGCAATAGAGACGAAACAAGATATACACAAAGCAACCGTTTTACTTCATAATTACCAGCTAGCCATATGTGACTCATAATAATGTAGCTAATCAGACCTAAATGACAAAATGACCTAAAACTAGTATTATGCAAGCTATTATGCAGGCTAGCCAG
>NW_025745395.1:384293-396793 GCF_021184085.1 Oncorhynchus gorbuscha | reverse complement strand
TATTCACTATGATGTAAACATCTGGTTCTGTAACAGTATTCACTATGATGTAAACATCTGGTTCTGTAACAGTATTCACTATGATGTCAACATCTGTCCATGTAACAGTATTCACTATGATGTCAACATCTGTCCATGTAACAGTATTCACTATGATGTCAACATCTGTCCATGTAACAGTATTCACTATGATGTCAACATATTGTTCTGTAACAGTATTCACTATGATGTAAACATCTGTCCATGTAACAGTATTCACTATGATGTAAACATCTGTCCATGTAACAGTATTCAGTAACAGTATAACAGTAACAGTATTCTCTCCTTCTCTGAGACTCGTTGGGCCCTGGATATCCCTTGTATATACGGGTCCAGGGATGACCTACTGATATCAGCTTTGTAGCTAACTGTGAAATTACTGCTTTGGATTTAGTTAAATGTACAAACTGTGTAGCTGGATAGGAGCTTCGAAACGACAGTGAAATCCTGACCTGTCCTTCTACGATCCATTTGGAGATGACCGTCTTCCCATCGCTGCCGGGGCGGAACCTTAGTGTGGCGGAGCGAGGGCTGATGTTGGAGATGACCAGGTTAGAGGGCACACCAGGAAGCTCTGAGATACAGACACAACAACAGGTTAGAAGGCACACCACTGTCTCTCTCCAAACCTCTCTCTCTCTCTCTCTCTCTCTCTCCGTCTCTCCGTCTCTCTCTCTGTCTCTCTCTCTCTCTCTCTCTCTCTCTCTCTCTCTCTCTCTCTCTCTCTCTCTCTCTCTCGCTCTGCCTCTATTCTGTTTCTCTTAGTTTCTCTCTCTCTGTTTCCCTCAATGACTTAGCTATTAGAGTTTAATAAGGGCAAATAATGACTTATCTATTAGTGGTTAATAAGGCGTAATAATGACTTATCTATTAGTGGTTAATAAGGGGTAATAATGACTTATCTATTATCTGTTAATAAGGGGTAATAATTACTTATCTATTATCTGTTAATAAGGGCTAATAATGACTTATCTATTATCTGTTAATAAGGGGTAATAATGATTGCATCTTGGCCTCTCTCTCGCGCAGACAGACACACAGACACACAGACACACAGACTTTTTGTCTAAGCTGTTCTACATGATTGTGACTCCAGTGTGTGTGTGTGTGTGTGTGTGTGTGTGTGTGTGTGTGTCTGTGTGTGTGTGTGTGTGTCTGTGTGTTTTGAATCATGGCCGGTGCAGTAACAGCCACTTATCTGCGGAGGTAAAGATAATGGCATCTTAGCCTAGTAGCCTAGTGGTTAGAGCGTTGGACTAGTAACCTGAAGGTTGCAAGTTCAAATCCCCGAGCTGACAAGGTACAAATCTGTCGTTCTGCCCCTGAACAGGCAGTTAACCCAATGTTCCTAGGCCATCATTGAAAATAAGAATGTGTTCTTAACTGACTTGTCTGGTTAAATAAAGGTAAAATAAAAAATAAAATTAATTCTGAGCTCCTCTGTTTCTGTGATGCGTGGACGTCTCATATATATTAATGGAATGTGATGATGATGATGATGATATGTTGTCTGACCTGGTGGAACTCCAGAGGAGATGGTGGAGGTGGTGGCCACGCCTCTTCCTGCCGCTGTCATGGCGGCGACCTCCAGGGCGTATGATGTCATAGAGGTCAAGCTGGTGACCTTGTATTGCAGGGTAGAGTTAGAGAGAGCTCGCTCCTCACATGACGCATTGCCCTCCGACCCTGACCCCGATGCTGACCCAGAAACACACCACAATATCACATAACCTACAGAAAGAGAGAGAGAGAGATGGAGAGAGAGAGCGAGATGGAGATGGAGAGAGAGAGAGATGGAGAGAGAGAGAGCGAGAGAGAGAGAGAGGGGGGAGATGGAGAGAGAGATGAGGATGGAGAGAGAGATGGAGATGAGAGAGAGAGAGAAAGAAAGAGAGAGAGAGAGAGAGAGAGAGAGAGAGAGAGAGAGAGAGAGAGAGAGAGAGAGAGAGAGAGAGAGAGAGAGAGAGAGAGAGAGAGAGAGAGAGAGAGAGGTAGAGAGTGAGAGACAGAGACAGAGAGAGATGGAGATGGAGAGAGAGATTATTGTTAATGATCTATTTCACTTGCTTTGGCAATGTAGTCGTATGTTCCCCATGCCAATAAAGCCCTTTAATTGAATTGAGAGCGAGAATTAGGCCGATACCCACTAATTATCAATTCTGCAGAGAAGAATTGGCGAAGAGTCCCCTAAGCAAGCTGGTCCTGGGGCTCTGTTCACAAACACAAACAGACGTCACAGAGCCCAAGGAGCCCCAGGACAGCAGCACAATTAGACCCAACCAAATCAATGGAAAACAAAAAGATAATTACTTGACACATGGCTCTCAAGAGAAGACTATGTGCTCACAGCCCACAAAATGAGGTGGAAACTGAGCTGCACTTCCTAACCTCCTGCCAAATGTATGACCATATTAGAGACACATAATTTCACTCAGATTACACAGACACACAGAGAATTTGAAAACAAACACGATTTTGATTAACTCCCATTTCTATTGGTTAACCTGTTGTCACAAGAAAACGGCAACCAGTGAAGAACAAACACCATTGTAAATACAACCCATATTTATGTTTATTTATTTTCCCTTGTGGACTTTAACTATTTGCACGTCGTTTCAACACTGTATATTTACATAATATGACATTTGAAATGTCTTTATTCTTGTGGAACTTCTGTCAGTGTGATGTTTACTGTTCATTTTTATTGTTTATTTCACTTTTGTTTATTATGTACTTGTTTACTGTTAATTTTTATTGTTTATTTCACTTTTGTTTATTATGTACTTGTTTACTGTTCATTTTTATTGTTTATTTCACTTTTGTTTATTATGTACTTGTTTACTGTTAATTTTTATTGTTTATTTCACTTTTGTTTATTATGTACTTGTTTACTGTTACAAATGTTTTGTTGTTTATTTCACTTTTGTTTATTATGTACTTGTTTATTGTTAATTTTTATTGTTTATTTCACTTTTGTTTATTATGTACTTGTTTACTGTTCATTTTTATTGTTTATTGCACTTTTGTTTATTATGTACTTGTTTACTGTTACAAATGTTTTGTTGTTTATTTCACTTTTGTTTATCTACTTCACTTGCTTTGGCAACGTAAACATATGTTTCTCATGTGAATAAAGCCTTGAATTGAACTGAACTGGGAGAGAGATGGACAGATGGAGAAGTTATACACACACACCTTTTCACAACCCCTGCAAATAGATCTACCCACATCCACACACTCATTCATCACACCATACCTATACCTGTGTGTGTGTGTGTGTGTGTGTGTGTGTGTGTGTGTGTGTGTGTGTGTGTGTGTGTGTGTGTGTGTGTGTGTGTGTGTGTGTGTGTGTGTGTGTGTGTGTGTGTGTGTGTGTGTGTGTGTGTGTGTGTGTGTGTGTGTGTGTGTGTGTGTGTGTGTGTGTGTAAGGGATAGTTAATGTGAAGAGAAGCAGCAGGGCTGTCCTCATACCGAGCATAACAACAGATGAAACATCACTACTTCACTGAGACAGGACAGAGTAGACTAGGTTTCACTAGATATTGTTCTAGAGCTATTTTAGTGTTCTAGTTATAGAGCTAAGTTCTTTAATGTTGTAGTTCTAGAGCTATGTACTTTAGTGTTGAGGTTCTAGAGCTATGTCCTTTAGTGTTGTAGTTCTAGAGCTATGTCCTTTAGTGTTGTAGTTCTAGAGCTATGTCCTTTAGTGTTGTAGTTCTAGAGCTATGCACTTTAGTGTTGAGGTTCTAGAGCTATGTCCTTTAGTGTTGTAGTTCTAGAGCTATGTCCTTTAGTGTTGAGGTTCAAGAGCTATGTACTTTAGTGTTGTAGATCTAGAGCTATGCACTTTAGTGTTGTAGTTCTAGAGCTATGTACTTTAGTGTTGAGGTTCTAGAGCTATGTACTTTAGTGTTGTAGTTCTAGTGTTATGTACTTTAGTGTGGTAGTTCTAGAGTTATGTACTTTAGTGTTGTAGTTCTAGAGCTATGTACTTTAGTATTCTAGAGCTATGTACTTTAGTTTTGTAGTTCTAGAGCTAACTACTTTACTGTTCTAGTTCTAGAGCTATGTACTTTAGTATTCTAGAGCTATGTACTTTAGTTTTGTAGTTCTAGAGCTAACTACTTTACTGTTCTAGTTCTAGAGCTATGTACTTTAGTTTTGTAGTTCTAGAGCTAACTACTTTACTGTTCTAGTTCTAGAGCTATGTACTTTAGTATTCTAGAGCTATGTACTTTAGTTTTGTAGTTCTAGAGCTAACTACTTTACTGTTCTAGTTCTAGAGCTAACTACTTTACTGTTCTAGTTCTAGAGCTAACTACTTTACTGTTCTAGTTCTAGAGCTAACTACTTTACTGTTCTAGTTCTAGAGCTAACTACTTTACTGTTCTAGTTCTAGAGCTAACTACTTTACTGTTCTAGTTCTAGAGCTAACTACTTTACTGTTCTAGTTCTAGAGCTAACTACTTTACTGTTCTAGTTCTAGAGCTAACTACTTTACTGTTCTAGTTCTAGAGCTAACTACTTTACTGTTCTAGTTCTAGAGCTAACTACTTTACTGTTCTAGTTCTAGAGCTAACTACTTTACTGTTCTAGTTCTAGAGCTAACTACTTTACTGTTCTAGTTCTAGAGCTAACTACTTTACTGTTCTAGTTCTAGAGCTAACTACTTTACTGTTCTAGTTCTAGAGCTAACTACTTTACTGTTCTAGTTCTAGAGCTAACTACTTTACTGTTCTAGTTCTAGAGCTAACTACTTTACTGTTCTAGTTCTAGAGCTAACTACTTTACTGTTCTAGTTCTAGAGCTAACTACTTTACTGTTCTAGTTCTAGAGCTAACTACTTTACTGTTCTAGTTCTAGAGCTATGTCCTTAGTGTTGCAGTGTTGTTATTCATTCATATGTGTTGCAGCTCTCGTGTCGCGGGCAGCAAATATAAGTTGTGGTTTCTTTTTTCCTGTTTCCTGGGAAACAGTAATGCTGTTTGTCGACTATTAGCAGGACAGTAAACAACTTCTGGCATTTCTGGAAAGCTCCATTTCTACCCTTGTCAAGGAAACCACTGTTATCTACCCCCCCCCTACACAGTTATAATAATAATTTCTACCCTTGTCTACCTGTGGCAATATTTGAGGTGTGTCCTTAAAATCAAGCGCTGCGGTGATCATTTCATGAAGCGTTAACCGCAAGTTTTTTAAGACCCACAAAGAGCAGGTCTTTTAACGGTAGCACAGCCTATACACAGCCTATACACAGTGTACTGTGAAGCACTGTCATGTTTGTCATTTATTATCATGTCTTGTCCCTGTGCTCCCCATTCTATTCGTTTCCCTCTGCTGGTCTTATTAGGTTCTTTCCCTCTTTCTATCCCTCTCTCTCCCCCTCCCTCTCTCACTCTCTCGCTCTCTCTTCTCTCTATCGTTCCGTTCCTGCTCCCAGCTGTTCCTATTCCCCTAATCATCATTTAGTCTTCCCACACCTGTTCCCGATCCTTTCCCCTGATTGGAGTCCCTATTTATTCCTTTGTGTTCCGTTCCTGTCCTGTCGGTTCCTTGTTTAGAATTCACCGTGCTGTGATTGTGTATCGCCCTGTCCTGTCGTGTTTTTGCTGTGATTGTGTATCGCCCTGTCCTGTCGTGTTTTTTGCCTTCATCAGATGCTGCGTGTGAGCAGGTGTCTCTGTCAACTACGGCCTGCGCCTACCCGAAGCGACCTGCAGTCTGTGGCCGCTTCTCCTGTTATTCCCTCTACAGACTAGAGGATTTCTGTTATTCCCTGTTTGGACTTGAATAAACTCTGTTTCTGTTAAGTCGCTTTGGGTCCTCTTTCACCTGCATGACAGAAGGAACCGACCAAGGAATGGACCCAGCGACTTCAGACGCTCGTTACACTGCCGTCAAGATCCAAGGAGCCATGCTCGGCAGACACGAGCAGGAATTGTCTGCTGCTCGCCATGCCGTGGAGAACCTGGCCGCTCAGGTTTCCGACCTCTCTGGACAGTTCCTGAGTCTACGTCTCGTGCCACCTGTTACTTCCTGGCCTGCCGAGCCTCCAGAACCTAGGGTTAATAACCCACCTTGCTACTCCGGGCAGCCCACTGAGTGCCGCTCCTTTCTCACGCAGTGTGAGATTGTGTTCTCTCTCCAACCCAACACATACTCTAGAGAGAGAGCTCGGGTTGCTTACGTCATTTCACTCCTTACTGGCCGGGCTCGAGAATGGGGCACAGCTATCTGGGAGGCAAGGGCTGATTGCTCTAACAAGTTCCAGAACTTTAAAGAGGAGATGATTCGGGTTTTTGACCGTTCAGTTTTTGGTAGGGAGGCTTCTAGGGCCCTGGCTTCCTTATGCCAAGGTGAACGGTCCATAACGGATTATTCTATTGAGTTTCGCACTCTTGCTGCCTCTAGTGAGTGGAACGAGCCGGCGCTGCTCGCTCGTTTTCTGGAGGGACTCCACGCAGTGGTTAAGGATGAGATTCTCTCCCGGGAGGTTCCTTCAGATGTGGACTCTTTGATTGCTCTCGCCATCCGCATAGAACGACGGGTAGATCTTCGTCACCGGGCTCGTGGAAGAGAGCTCGCATCAACGGTGTTTCCCTGCTCCGCATCGCAACCATCTCCCTCCTCTGGCTTTGAGACTGAGCCCATGCAGCTGGGAGGGATTCGCATCTCGACTAAGGAGAGGGAACGGAGGATCACCAACCGCCTGTGCCTCTATTGCGGAGTTGCTGGACATTTTGTTAATTCATGTCCAGTAAGAGGCCAGAGCCCATCAGTAAGCGGAGGGCTACTGGTGAGCGCTACTACTCTGGTCTCTTCATCTAGATCTTGTACTACTATGTCGGTCCATCTACGCTGGACCGGTTCGGGTGCTACATGCAGTGCCTTGATTGACTCTGGGGCTGAGGGTTGTTTCATGGACGAAGCATGGGTTCGGAAACATAACATTCCTTTCAGACCGTTAGACAAGCCTACGCCCATGTTTGCCTTAGATGGTAGTCATCTTCCCAGTATCAAATTTGAGACACTACCTTTAACTCTCACAGTATCTGGTAACCACAGTGAGACTATTTCTTTTTGATTTTCCGTTCACCGTTTACTCCTGTTGTTTTGGGTCATCCCTGGCTAGTATGTCATAATCCTTCTATTAATTGGTCTAGTAATTCTATCCTATCCTGGAACGTTTCTTGTCATGTGAAGTGTTTAATGTCTGCCATCCCTCCCGTTTCTTCTGTCCCTACTTCTCAGGAGGAACCTGGCGATTTGACAGGAGTGCCGGAGGAATATCATGATCTGCGCACGGTCTTCAGTCGGTCCCGAGCCAACTCCCTTCCTCCTCACCGGTCGTATGATTGTAGTATTGATCTCCTTCCGGGGACCACTCCTCCTCGAGGTAGACTATACTCTCTGTCGGCTCCCGAACGTAAGGCTCTCGAGGATTATTTGTCTGTGTCTCTTGACGCCGGTACCATAGTGCCTTCTTCTTCTCCGGCCGGGGCGGGGTTCTTTTTTGTTAAGAAGAAGGACGGTACTCTGCGCCCCTGCGTGGATTATCGAGGGCTGAATGACATAACGGTTAAGAATCGTTATCCGCTTCCCTTATGTCATCAGCCTTCGAGATTCTGCAGGGAGCCAGGTGCTTTACTAAGTTGGACCTTCGTAACGCTTACCATCTCGTGCGCATCAGAGAGGGGGACGAGTGGAAAACGGCGTTTAACACTCCGTTAGGGCATTTTGAGTACCGGGTTCTGCCGTTCGGTCTCGCCAATGCGCCAGCTGTTTTTCAGGCATTAGTTAATGATGTTCTGAGAGACATGCTGAACATCTTTGTTTTTGTCTATCTTGACGATATCCTGATTTTTTCTCCGTCACTCGAGATTCATGTTCAGCACGTTCGACGTGTTCTACAGCGCCTTTTAGAGAATTGTCTCTACGTAAAGGCTGAGAAGTGCTCTTTTCATGTCTCCTCCGTTACTTTTCTCGGTTCCGTTATTTCCGCTGAAGGCATTCAGATGGATTCCGCTAAGGTCCAAGCTGTCAGTGATTGGCCCGTTCCAAGGTCACGTGTCGAGTTGCAGCGCTTTTTAGGTTTCGCTAATTTCTATCGGCGTTTCATTCGTAATTTCGGTCA
Source organism: Oncorhynchus gorbuscha (assembly GCF_021184085.1). Classification (NCBI taxonomy): domain Eukaryota; kingdom Metazoa; phylum Chordata; class Actinopteri; order Salmoniformes; family Salmonidae; genus Oncorhynchus; species Oncorhynchus gorbuscha. Next base: position 388,620 of record NW_025745395.1, on the reverse strand, counting down.
AGTTGCTGCCCCTCTCACAGCTCTTACTTCTGTCAAGACGTGTTTTAAGTGGTCCGGTTCCGCCCAGGGAGCTTTTGATCTTCTAAAAGAACCTTTTACGTCTGCTCCTATCCTCGTTACTCCTGACGTCACTAGACAATTCATTGTCGAGGTTGACGCTTCAGAGGTAGGCGTGGGAGCCATTCTATCCCAGCGCTTCCAGTCTGACGATAAGGTTCATCCTTGCGCTTATTTTTCTCATCGCCTGTCGCCATCTGAGCGCAACTATGATGTGGGTAACCGTGAACTGCTCGCCATCCGCTTAGCCCTAGGCGAATGGCGACAGTGGTTGGAGGGGGCGACCGTTCCTTTTGTCGTTTGGACAGACCATAAGAACCTTGAGTACATCCGTTCTGCCAAACGACTTAATGCCCGTCAAGCTCGTTGGGCGTTGTTTTTCGCTCGTTTCGAGTTTGTGATTTCTTACCGTCCGGGTAGCAAGAACACCAAGCCTGATGCCTTATCCCGTCTGTTTAGTTCTTCTGTGGCTTCTACTGATCCCGAGGGGATTCTTCCTTATGGGCGTGTTGTCGGGTTAACAGTCTGGGGAATTGAAAAGACAGGTTAAGCAAGCACTCACGCACACTGCGTCGCCGCGCGCTTGTCCTAGTAACCTCCTTTTCGTTCCTGTTTCCACTCGTCTGGCTGTTCTTCAGTGGGCTCACTCTGCCAAGTTAGCTGGTCATCCCGGTGTTCGAGGCACTCTTGCGTCTATTCGCCAGCGCTTTTGGTGGCCGACTCAGGAGCGTGACACGCGCCGTTTCGTGGCTGCTTGTTCGGACTGCGCGCAGACTAAGTCGGGTAACTCTCCTCCTGCCGGTCGTCTCAGACCGCTCCCCATTCCTTCTCGACCATGGTCTCACATCGCCTTAGACTTCATTACCGGTCTGCCTTTGTCTGCGGGGAAGACTGTGAGAGCCGCCAATAAACGCAGGATTAAGAGTCCAAGGTATTGTTGCGGCCAGAGAGTGTGGCTTTCCACTCGCAACCTTCCTCTTACGACAGCTTCTCGTAAGTTGACTCCGCGGTTCATTGGTCCGTTCCGTGTCTCCCAGGTCGTCAATCCTGTCGCTGTGCGACAGCTTCTTCCGCGACATCTTCGTCGCGTCCATCCTGTCTTCCATGTCTCCTGTGTTAAGCCCTTTCTTCGCACCCCGTTCGTCTTCCCTCCCCCTCCCGTCCTTGTCGAGAGCGCACCTATTTACAAGGTACATAAGATCATGGACATGCGTTCTCGGGACGGGGTCACCAATACTTAGTGGATTGGGAGGGTTACGGTCCTGAGGAGAGGAGTTGGGTTCCGTCTCGGGACGTGCTGGACCGTTCACTCATCGATGATTTCCTCCGTTGCCGCCAGGATTCCTCCTCGAGTGCGCCAGGAGGCGCTCGGTGAGTGGGGGGTACTGTCATGTTTGTCATTTATTATCATGTCTTGTCCCTGTGCTCCCCATTCTATTCGTTTCCCTCTGCTGGTCTTATTAGGTTCTTTCCCTCTTTCTATCCCTCTCTCTCCCCCTCCCTCTCTCACTCTCTCGCTCTCTCTTCTCTCTATCGTTCCGTTCCTGCTCCCAGCTGTTCCTATTCCCCTAATCATCATTTAGTCTTCCCACACCTGTTCCCGATCCTTTCCCTGATTGGAGTCCCTATTTATTCCTTTGTGTTCCGTTCCTGTCCTGTCGGTTCCTTGTTTAGAATTCACCGTGCTGTGATTGTGTATCGCCCTGTCCTGTCGTGTTTTTGCTGTGATTGTGTATCGCCCTGTCCTGTCGTGTTTTTTGCCTTCATCAGATGCTGCGTGTGAGCAGGTGTCTCTGTCAACTACGGCCTGCGCCTACCCGAAGCGACCTGCAGTCTGTGGCCGCTTCTCCTGTTATTCCCCTCTACAGACTAGAGGATTTCTGTTATTCCCTGTTTGGACTTGAATAAACTCTGTTTCTGTTAAGTCGCTTTTGGGTCCTCTTTCACCTGCATGACAAGCACAGCCTATACACAGAATACCTAGGATAGGATAAGTAATCCTTCTCACCCCCCCCCCCTTTAAGATTTAGATGCACTATTGTAAAGTGACTGTTCCACTGGATGTCATAAGGTGAATGCACCAATTTGTAAGTCGCTCTGGATAAGAGCGTCTGCTAAATGACTTAAATGTAATGTAAATGCCTATACACAGTGTATTGTGAAGCACAGCCTATACACAGTGTATTGGGAAGCACAGCCTATACACAGCCTATACACAGCCTATACACAGCCTATACACAGCCTATACACGGTGTATTGGGAAGCACAGCCTATACACAGCCTATACACAGTGTACTGTGAAGCACAGCCTATACACAGTGTATTGTGAAGAACAGCCTATACACGGTGTATTGGGAAGCACAGCCGATACACAGCCTATACACAGTGTATTGTGAAGAACAGCCTATACACAGTGTATTGTGAAGCACAGCCTATACACAGCCTATACACAGCCTATACACAGTGTACTGTGAAGCACAGCCTATACACAGTGTATTGTGAAGGACAGTCTATACACAGTGTATTGTGAAGAACAGCCTATACACAGTGTATTGTGAAGGACAATCTATACACAGCCTATACACAGTGTATTGTGAAGCACAGCCTATACATAGTGTATTGTGAAGGACAGTCTATACACAGCCTATACACTGTGTATTGTGAAGCACAGCCTATACACAGCCTATACACAGTGTATTGTGAAGCACAGCCTATACATAGTGTATTGTGAAGGACAGTCTATACACAGCCTATACACAGTGTATTGTGAAGTACAGCCTATACACAGTGTATTGTGATGCACAGCCTATACACAGCCTATACACAGTGTATTGTGAAGCACAGCATATACACAGTGTATTGTGAAGCACAGCCTATACACAGTGTATTGTGAAGTACAGCCTATACACAGTGTATTGTGATGCACAGCCTATACACAGTGTATTGTGAAGCACAGCATATACACAGTGTATTGTGAAGCACAGCCTATACACAGTGTATTGTGATGCACAGCCTATACACAGTGTATTGTGATGCACAGCCTATACACAGTGTATTGTGAAGTACAGCCTATACACAGTGTATTGTGATGCACAGCCTATACACAGTGTATTGTGAAGCACAGCATATACACAGTGTATTGTGAAGCACAGCCTATACACAGCCTATACACAGTGTATTGTGAAGAACAGCATATACACAGCCTATACACAGTGTATTGTGAAGGACAGCCTATACACAGTGTATTGTAAATGACAGCATATACACAGCCTATACACAGTGTATTGTAAATGACAGCCTAGACACAGTGTATTGTAAATGACAGCCTATACACAGCCTATACACAGTGTATTGTAAATGACAGCCTATACACAGTGTATTGTGAAGGACAACATATACACAGTGTATTGTGAAGGAAGCCTATACACAGCCTATACACAGTGTATTGTAAATGACAGCATATACACAGTGTATTGTGAAGAACAGCCGATACATAGTGTATTGTGAAGGACAGCATATACACAATGTATTGTGAAGGACAGCATATACACAGTGTATGGTGAAGAACAGCCAATACACAGTGCCCATGGAAGGAGAGTTGTGTCTTTTGTTATGATTAATCTCCTATTTAGATACACAAAATAATGATTGGTTTCCTGCCATTTCGTTCCATTGGATTAAGTTTTTTTTAAATGGTCTTCTGAGAGCAGCTTTGACAATATTTTGGAGCCTTTTGCCTTTTCAGTATTCACAAGTCACATACCTGCATTTCACTTGTTCAAGTAGTCTATCCAGCCCCCTTTTCAAAGAGCGCTCATCCAACTACCAAAGACAGGCTCGTCCAACTACCAAAGACAGGCTCGTCCAACTACCAAAGACAGGCTCGTCCAATTACCAAAGACAGGCTCGTCCAATTACCAAAGACAGGCTCGTCCAATTACCAAAGACAGGCTCGTCCAATTACCAAAGACAGGCTCGTCCAACTACCAAAGACAGGCTCGTCCAACTACCAAAGACAGGCTCGTCCAACTACCAAAGACAGGCTCGTCCAATTACCAAAGACAGGCTCGTCCAACTACCAAAGACAGGCTCGTCCAATTACCAAAGACAGGCTCGTCCAATTACCAAAGACAGGCTCGTCCAATTACCAAAGACAGGCTCGTCCAATTACCAAAGACAGGCTCGTCCAATTACCAAAGACAGGCTCATCCAACTACCAAAGACAGGCTCGTCCAATTACCAAAGACAGGCTCGTCCAACTACCAAAGAC
>NW_025745395.1:354293-379293 GCF_021184085.1 Oncorhynchus gorbuscha | reverse complement strand
ATAGTGTATATAGTCATATATATATAGTGTATAGAGTATAGTGTATATAGTGTATATAGTATAGTGTATATAGTCATATATATATAGTGTATAGAGTATAGTGTATATAGTGTATATAGTATAGTGTATATAGTCATATATATATAGTGTATAGAGTATAGTGTATATAGTGTATATAGTCATATATATATAGTGTATAGTGTATATAGTCATATATATAGTGTATAGAGTATAGTGTATATAGTGTATATAGTATAGTGTATATAGTCATATATATAGTGTATAGTGTATAGTGTATAGTGTATATAGTCATATAGTGTATAGAGTATAGTGTATATAGTATAGTGTATATAGTCATATATATATAGTGTATAGAGTATATAGTCATATATATATAGTGTATAGAGTATATAGTCATATATATAGTGTATAGTGTATATAGTCATATATATAGTGTATAGAGTATATAGTCATATATATATAGTGTATAGAGTATAGTGTATATAGTGTATATAGTATAGTGTATATAGTCATATATATAGTGTATAGAGTATATAGTCATATATATATAGTAATATATGCCATTTAGCAGACGCTTTTATCCAAAGCGACTTACAGTCACGTGTGCATACATTCTACGTAGTGTATAGAGTATATAGTCATATATATATATAGTGTATAGAGTATAGTGTATATAGTGTATATAGTCATATATATAGTGTATAGAGTATATAGTCATATATATATAGTGTATAGAGTATATAGTCATATATATATAGTGTATAGAGTATATAGTCATATATATATATAGTGTATAGAGTATATAGTCATATATATATAGTGTATAGAGTATATAGTCATATATATATAGTGTATAGAGTATATAGTCATATATATAGTGTATAGTGTATATAGTCATATATATAGTGTATAGAGTATATAGTCATATATATATAGTGTATAGAGTATATAGTCATATATATATAGTGTATAGAGTATAGTGTATATAGTGTATATAGTGTATAGTGTATATAGTCATATATATATAGTGTATAGAGTATATAGTCATATATATAGTGTATAGAGTATAGTGTATATAGTGTATATAGTCATATATATAGTGTATAGAGTATATAGTCATATATATATAGTGTATAGAGTATAGTGTATATAGTGTATATAGTGTATAGTGTATATAGTCATATATATATAGTGTATAGTGTATAGTGTATATAGTGTATAGTGTATATAGTCATATATATAGTGTATAGTGTATATAGTCATATATATATAGTGTATAGAGTATAGTGTGTATAGTGTATAGTGTATAGAGTATAGTGTATATAGTCATATATATATAGTGTATAGAGTATAGTGTATATAGTGTATAGTGTATAGAGTATAGTGTACACTATTGTAAAGTGACTGTTCTACTGGATGTCATAAGGTGAATGCACCAATTTGTAAGTCGCTCTGGATAAGAGCGTCTGCTAACTTAAATCTGCTGACTTAAATGTAATGTAAATGTAGTGTATAGTGTATAGAGTATAGTGTATATAGAGTATAGTGTATATAGTGTATAGTGTATATAGTGTATAGTGTATAGAGTATAGTGTATATAGAGTATAGTGTATATAGAGTATAGTGTATATAGTGTATAGTGTATATAGTGTATATAGTGTATAGTGTATATAGTGTATAGTGTATATAGTATATAGTGTATAGTGTATATAGTGTATAGTGTATCTGTCTCTGCTGCTAAAGCCACTTTCTACCACTCTAAATTCCAAGCATCTGCCTCTAACCCTAGGAAGCTCTTTGCCACATTCTCCTCCCTCCTGAATCCTCCTCCCCCCCTCCTCCCTCTCTACAGATGACTTCGTCAACCATTTTGAAAAGAAGATCGACGACATCCGATCCTCGTTTGCTAAGTCAAACAACACCGCTGGTTCTGCTCACACTGCCCTACCCTGTGCTCTGACCTCTTTCTCCCTCTCTCTCCAGATGAAATCTCGCGTCTTGTGACGGCCGGCCGCCCAACAACCTGCCCGCTCGACCCTATCCCCTCCTCTCTTCTCCAGACCATTTCCGGAGACCTTCTCCCTTACCTCACCTCGCTCATCAACTTATCCCTGACCGCTGGCTACGTCCCTTCCGTCTTCAAGAGAGCGAGAGTTGCACCCCTTCTGAAAAAACCTACACTCGATCCCTCCGATGTCAACAACTACAGACCAGTATCCCTTCTTTCTTTTCTCTCCAAAACTCTTGAACGTGCCGTCCTTGGTCAGCTCTCCCGCTATCTCTCTCAGAATGACCTTCTTGATCCAAATCAGTCAGGTTTCAAGACTAGTCATTCAACTGAGACTGCTCTTCTCTGTATCACGGAGGCGCTCCGCACCGCTAAAGCTAACTCTCTCTCCTCTGCTCTCATCCTTCTAGACCTATCGGCTGCCTTCGATACTGTGAACCATCAGATCCTCCTCTCCACCCTCTCCGAGTTGGGCATCTCCGGCGCGGCCCACGCTTGGATTGCGTCCTACCTGACAGGTCGCTCCTACCAGGTGGCGTGGCGAGAATCTGTCTCCTCACCACGCGCTCTCACCACTGGTGTCCCCCAGGGCTCTGTTCTAGGCCCTCTCCTATTCTCGCTATACACCAAGTCACTTGGCTCTGTCATAACCTCACATGGTCTCTCCTATCATTGCTATGCAGACGACACACAATTAATCTTCTCCTTTCCCCCTTCTGATGACCAGGTGGCGAATCGCATCTCTGCATGTCTGGCAGACATATCAGTGTGGATGACGGATCACCACCTCAAGCTGAACTTCGGCAAGACGGAGCTGCTCTTCCTCCCGGGGAAGGACTGCCCGTTCCATGATCTCGCCATCATGGTTGACAACTCCATTGTGTCCTCCTCCCAGAGCGCTAAGAACCTTGGCGTGATCCTGGACAACAAACTGTCGTTCTCAACTAACATCAAGGCGGTGGCCCGTTCCTGTAGGTTCATGCTCTACAACATCCGCAGAGTACGACCCTGCCTCACACAGGAAGCGGCGCAGGTCCTAATCCAGGCACTTGTCATCTCCCGTCTGGATTACTGCAACTCGCTGTTGGCTGGGCTCCCTGCCTGTGCCATTAAACCCCTACAACTCATCCAGAACGCCGCAGCCCGTCTAGTGTTCAACCTTCCCAAGTTCTCTCACGTCACCCCGCTCCTCCGCTCTCTCCACTGGCTTCCAGTTGAAGCTCGCATCCGCTACAAGACCATGGTGCTTGCCTACGGAGCTGTGAGGGAACGGCACCTCAGTACCTCCAGGCTCTGATCAGGCCCTACACCCAAATAAGGGCACTGCGTTCATCCACCTCTGGCCTGCTCGCCTCCCTACCACTGAGGAAGTACAGTTCCCGCTCAGCTCAGTCAAAACTGTTCGCTGCTCTGGCTCCCCAATGGTGGAACAAACTCCCTCACGACGCCAGGACAGCGGAGTCAATCACCACCTTCCGGAGACACCTGAAACCCCACCTCTTTAAGGAATACCTAGGATAGGATAAAGTAATCCTTCTCACCCCCTCCCCCCTTAAAATATTTAGATGCACTATTGTAAAGTGGTTGTTCCACTGGATGTCATAAGGTGAATGCACCAATTTGTAAGTCGCTCTGGATAAGAGCGTCTGCTAAATGACTTAAATGTAATGTTAAATGTGTATATAGTGTATAGTGTATATAGTGTATAGTGTATATAGTGTATAGTGTATATAGTGTATAGTGTATAGTGTATAGTGTATATAGTGTATATAGTGTATATAGTGTATAGTGTATATAGTGTATATAGTGTGTATAGTGTATAGTGTATAGTGTATAGTGTATAGTGTATATAGTATAGTGTATAGTGTATAGTACCTACCTCCCTGTAGTGTGTACTCAGTAACAGCAGTACTATACTCCCCCAGGCCTGCAGCAGTGTATAGTGTATATAGTGTATAGTGTATATAGTGTATATAGTGTGTATAGTGTATAGTGTATAGTGTATATAGTGTATAGTGTATAGTGTATAGTGTATATAGTATAGTGTATAGTGTATAGTACCTACCTCCCTGTAGTGTGTACTCAGTAACAGCAGTACTATACTCCCCCAGGCCTGCAGCAGTGTATAGTGTATATAGTGTATATAGTGTATATAGTGTATAGTGTATATAGTGTATATAGTGTATATAGTGTATATAGTGTATATAGTGTGTATAGTGTATAGTGTATAGTGTATATAGTATAGTGTATAGTGTATAGTACCTACCTCCCTGTAGTGTGTACTCAGTAACAGCAGTACTATACTCCCCCAGGCCTGCAGCAGTGTATAGTGTATATAGTGTATATAGTGTATAGTGTATATAGTGTATATAGTGTATATAGTGTATATAGTGTGTATAGTGTATAGTGTATAGTGTATAGTGTATATAGTATAGTGTATAGTGTATAGTACCTACCTCCCTGTAGTGTGTACTCAGTAACAGCAGTACTATACTCCCCCAGGCCTGCAGCAGTGTAGGCAGCCAGTTGTATCTGGTACTGAGTCCAGATTATGAGGTCTGATAGGAGACAGTAGTTCGTCTCTGGACTAGAGATATTCTTCTCTTGGTACTCTCCTGGTAGACCTGCCAGACGATACCTACACACACACACACACACACACACACACACACACACACACACACACACACACACACACACACACACACACACACACACACACACACACACACACACACACACACACACACACACACACACACACATGGTTCATTGGTGTGGAGTAACAATGGAACGTACTTTGGAAATTAAGTGATTAATTTGCAATATTAACATAATTTAAAATAATAATAATAATAATCAAAATTGTCAACGAGACAAAATCAGTAACAACAGTCTCTCTCTCTCTCTCTCTCTCTCTCTCTCTCTCTCTCTCTCTCTCTCTCTCTCTCTCTCTGTCTCTCTCTGTCTCTGTCTCTGTCTCTCTCTCTCTCTCTCTCTCTCTCTCTCTCTCTCTCTCTCTCTCTGTCTCTCTCTCTCTCTGTCTGTCTGTCTCTCTCTCTCTCTCTCTCTCTCTCTGTCTGTCTGTCTCTCTCTCTCTCTCTCTCTCTCTGTCTCTCTCTCTCTGTCTCTCTCTCTCTCTCTCTCCGTCTCTCTCTCTCTCCGTCTCTCTCTCTCTCTCTCTCTGTCTCTCTCTCTGTCTCTCTCTCTCTCTCTCTCTCTCTCTCTCTCTCTCTCTCTGTCTCTCTCTCTCTCTCTCTGTCTCTCTCTCTCTCTCTCTCTCTCTCTCTCTCTCTCTCTCTCTCTCTCTCTCTCTCTCTCTCTCTCTCTCTCTGTCTCTCTCTCTCTCTCTCTCTCTCTCTCTCCGTCTCTCTCTCTCTCTCTCTCTCTCTCTGCATGCTGGGAGTGATTGGTGCATGCTGGGAATTGTTTGAGTGAAGGAGTGCGTGTGTTGTGGAGAGTTAGGTATTCACAACTTTCTTTCGGTTTGCTATTTCTTGGTGGCATTTTGTTTTGGTGCATGATTAACGTTATTATTATTTTTGTGTGGTAGAATTAAGTATTTTGTTTTGCGTATCAAAACTACCCTGATTTTGGCGGGGATGGCAGCCCGAATGGGGATGCCGTCCCTGTCACTTCGGCACGGCTTTAGGTGTGTTACTGAAGCTGCTGTCACGGTGGAGGAGTTTCTGGTCGCCGTAGGAGAGAAGGTAGGATATGAGAATATTGCTTATGCATCTCGGATGAATAAAGCTGTGGTGGTATTTCTTAAAGAAGAGTGTCTGGTAGATCGTATGGTTGAGTATGGTGTACTTCTTAAAGGAATGTTTATTCAAGTTACGCCGCTTTTTTCCCCGTCAACAAGGGTAACGATTTCAAATGTACCACCGTTTATTCCAAATGAGCTATTGGAGCGCGAGTTATTGCGCTTTGGGAAGTTCGCCAGTTCAATGAAGGTTGTCCCGTTGGGTTGCAAACACCCAGCGTTGAAACAGGTAATGTCATTTCGGCGACAGGTGTTTATGTTTTTGGACTCACCGGAGCAGACTTTAGAGTTATCGTTTAAAATCAAGTATGACAATAGATTGTATATGGTTTATGCTAGTACGGGTAATCAACGGTGTTTTGAGTGTGGAGAGTTTGGTCATAAGCGACATGCTTGCCCGAAAAGGGAGAAGGCAGAGGGAGAGGCACAGGTGGTTATCGTAATGCCTGGGCCCGCTGATGTAGGGAGAGGTGAGCTGACAGCGGTAGAGCAGCCACAAGCACCTGTTGCTGAGGAACAAGTTATCCTTGTTGAGGGCACGGGGTTGCAACCTGTATTAGAAGGTAATGTTATGCTGCAGAAAAATATTGTTGTAGAAGGTAAGGATGTATCTGAAGAGCCAGTTCCTCAGACTGGTGAGCAGGTGCCCAGTATGAGTGCTGGGGTAAAGGAGGGGGTTCATGTGGAGCTAGGCTCCCAGGGAGTGGAGGAGATGCCCACTACGAGTGCTGGGGTTCATGTTGAGCTAGGCTCCCAGGTAGTGGAGGAGTTGTCCATTATGAGTAATGAGGTACAAGAGGGTTTTCATGTGGAGCTAAGTTCCCAGGTAGTGGAGGAGATTCCCACTATGAGTGCTGGGGTTCATGTGGAGCTAGGCTCCCAGTTAATGGAGGAGATGCCCACTATGAGTAGTGATGTTCAGGTGGGGCTAGGCTCCCAGTTAATGGAGGAGATGCCCACTATGAGTAGTGATGTTCAGGTGGGGCTAGTCTCCCAGGTAGTGGAGGAGATGCTTGGTACGAGTGATGAGGTGCAAGTGGGGAGTGTTGAAAGGGATGTGGTAGAGGGGAGTCAGTTGTCTGTGGTCTCAGCTGAGGAGGATCAAGAGAAGGATATGGATGTCGCTTTGGAAATGACAGCTGATGGTGAGGACTCAGTTTATGATCTAGAGGAGGTAAATGAGTTTCTGGATCAGACTTTTGGGAAATCTGTCAAATTGGCAGATTATTTTGATGTTGATAAGTTTGTGAGGTCTGCTGTGATGTTGCAAAAGACGGTGGGGTTAGACCAGCTGAGTGAGAAGAAGCGGTTTCGCTTGAGGAAATTTATTACTGCTGTTGCAGCAGCAAAAGGTGGTGGGAAACGTGCTCAGGTTAAGAGAAGAAAAAAGAATAATGATGATGATCATGCTTCATAGGGTGTCTTTTTTCTCTTTGGTTTCTCTGTGGGCTCTTCTGCTTTTCTCTTCTCTTTTCTATATGGAGGTACTAAGGGTTGGTTCTCTCAATATGAATGGGGGAAGGGACAGGAATAAGAGGGCTTGGGTATTAGAAGTAATAAAACAGAAAAGGCTTAATGTAGTTTTCCTACAGGAGACACATAGTGATGAGGAAAATGAGGTTGACTGGGGTATGTGGTGGGAGGGGCAGCATGTACTCAGTCATGGTACTAATTTCAGTGCTGGGGTGGCTATCTTGTTTTCCTCAGGCTTAGGGGTGACTGTGGTATCTACAACAGAGATTGTCAAGGGTCGGGTTTTATTGGTCAAGGTGGATGTTATGGGCTTTTTGTTTGTTTTGTTGAATGTTTATGCTCCTAATGAGGGTACAGAACGTATTGCTGTTTTTGATCAAATAAAGGAAACCTTAAGACAGTGTGATCAAGAGGGGTGTATGGTTTTAGGGGGTGACTGGAATTGTACAGTGGATTTTACTGTTGATCGCACCGCTGAAGAACCTCACCTGCGGTCAGCCACTTGCCTGTCTGGCCTATTAAATGAGTTTGAACTTTCTGATGTGTGGAGAGTAAGGAATGCCAAAGTTAGGCAGTACACATGGCTAAAAATTAATGAAGGTTGTGTCAGTGCAGCAAGGTTAGACAGGTTGTATGTATCTGAGCAATACTGTAGTAGGGTGGGAAAGTGTGCCATTACTCCTGTGGGTTTCTCTGATCATCATATTGTTTCTGTTGATATTCACTTGTCCTGTCCACGAAGGTCATCACCTTACTGGTATTTTAATGTTAAATTGTTACATGATGTCATGTTTTGCGACAGGTTTGTGTTGTTTTGGGAAAAATGGAGGGTTATAAAGGGGAATTTTGAGTCCTTGAGACAATGGTGGGAGGTTGGGAAGGCCCAAATACGAGTATTTTGTCAACAGTATACGGCTCTGTCTCAAATTGTAGTTAAAGAGACTATCAAGGCCCTTGAACAGGACATCAACTCTATTGAATTGAAGCTGCTCACTCAGAACGACCCTGGACTAGTCATGATCTTACAGGACAAGAGACATGAACTAAGGTCGTTTCTGCATGAAAGAGTGAAGGGTGCCTTGATTAGGTCTCGTTTCGCTTCCCTCAAGGATATGGATGCTCCTAGTGCTTTTTTTTTTAACCTAGGACAGTCGACGTTTCAACGTAAACAGATGGTCTGCCTTCGTCTCCCTGATGGGAAAGTGACCACGGATGATATTGAAATGCGTCAACATGCCGTGGATTTTTACTCGGCCCTCTATAAGGCGGAGGATTGTGACTCTCTGTGTACTGAACAGTTGTTAAATGGTCTTCCTCAATTGGGACCTGAGCAGAGAGTCGCATTGGATGCTGATATTACACTGCAGGAGCTGTCCACAGCAGTTATGCAGCTCTCATCAGGCCGAGCCCCTGGTATCGATGGTTTACCATCTGAGTTCTATAAGCATTTTTGGGGGTCTATTGGGGAGGATTTTTATGGAATGCTGTGTGAATCTTTTCATGAGGGTTCTCTTCCTGTATCCTGTCAACGTGCGGTGCTTTCATTGTTGCCAAAAAAGGGGGATTTGGCTCTCATAAAAAATTGGAGACCTGTTGCTTTGCTGTGTGCAGAATACAAAATTGTTTCTAAATGTCTCTCAAACAGGTTGAAAGAGTATCTGGGACTGTTGATCCACAAGGACCAGTCCTACTGTGTACCTGATCGCTCTATTGTTGACAATTTGTTTATAATAAGAGATGTTTTAGATATTTGTAAACTGTCTGATGTAAATGTGGGTTTACTTTCGTTGGATCAGGAGAAGGCTTTTGATCGTGTGGACCATCAGTACCTGTTTAAAACAATGAAAGCCTTTGGGTTTGGGGATGTTTTTCTGTCTTGGGTGAATTTACTGTATGCTGGAGCCTCGTGTATGGTGAAGGTGGGTGGTGGTTTAAGTTGCCCCATCCCTGTCCAAAGGGGCATCAGGCAGGGATGCCCAATTTCAGGGCAGTTATATAGTCTGGCGATTGAACCAATGCTTTGTTTTTTAAGAGCGAAGCTTACTGGTTTCTCTGTGCCAGGTGTAATGAAGGGTCCCACGATAGCACTGTCTGCGTATGCAGATGACGTGATAGTTTTTATTACAGGGGCTGAGGATGTTAAGGTTCTCTCAAACACTTTAAAGGTGTATGAGGGGGCCTCCTCAGCTAGAGTCAATTGGGGAAAGAGTGAAGCGCTGTGGGCAGGTCGGCTTCAAACGGGGTCCACTCCAAGGTTACCAGGGGGGCTTCAGTGGGGCAGAGATGGGATGAAGATTTTGGGGGTTTTTCTAGGCTCTGATGTCTTTCAGAAAAAGAACTGGGAGGGTGTATTGGAGAAAGTGTGTGCCAGACTGTCAAGATGGAAATGGTTGCTACCCCAGCTGTCTTATAGGGGAAGGGTCCTGGTAGCTAATAATCTTGCTGCCTCTACCCTGTGGCACAGACTAATGATTTTACAGCCACCAAAGGGTCTGATACAAGAGCTTCAGAGGACCCTTGTCAATTTCTTCTGGTCTGGACAACACTGGATCAAAGCTGCAGCCCTGTACCTGCCACTGCATGAGGGTGGGCAAGGCCTGGTGGACATTTCCTCTAGGATCACGGCTTTCCGGCTCCAAGCAGCCCAGAGATTGTTGTACAGAGACTGTTCGAGCTGGGCTGAAACAGCCTACACATTGATGAGGAGAGCGGGCTGTTTGGGCTTAGACAAGCATCTTTTCCTCTTAAAGCTGGAGGGGGGTGATTTGACTGGCCTGACTCCATTTTATGAGTCTGTTATGCAGGCTTGGAGAGTCTTTGTTAAGTCCCGTAAGGCCGGCACGCCACCAGGGATGTGGCTTTTTGAAGAGCCTCTTTTTCATAACACTGCCATCCAGTCCCGTGTTCTGGGTTCAGCCAGCCTGCGTTCATGCCTGTTAGGCGTGGGGTGCACCAAGCTGGGTCATCTGATGCGGAGCAGGAGCAGATCGTTGGAGGAGCTGGGAGAAAGAGCGGGGATCCGATCATCTCGCCTACTGAAGAAGGTCGTCGATGAGGTCTGCGACTCGTTGCCAGTGCTTCATCTGAAGTATGTGACTGACACTTCCAATTCTTATCGGTGGAAGGAGGGTCTGGATTATGTTTTCCCTGCACTGATTGTTAGTGCTGCGATAGGGGCATTTGAAGAGGATGTGGGGATGCTGCTTTCCTTCGATACCCCGGAGCTGGGGAGTTCAAGGAGGTGGGAAAGAAGGCCATGTACAGAACATGTGTCAAGGTGTCCCATGCCTCTTCCCTGGAAGGGGTCAAATCAACGAGGTGGGCGGATGTGCTTGGTCCAGGTGCCTCTCCAAAAGGCTGTTGGCGATCATTATATAAACTGCCTATTGATAAGAGGACAGCTGACCTCCAATGGAGGATAATACATGGAGCTATAGCCACTAACATGCATCTGGTACACCTGGACCCTACTGTTGGGGAGGGGTGTCCATTCTGTGCTGAGTCTGAATCTCTGGCACATCTGTTTTTACTGTGTCCCAGGTTGGTTGGGATGATTCAACTGATCACTGATTGGTTCTCAACGTTGGGAGAGGTTTTCTCTTCCCAACTGTATATATTTGGGCCAAAGTACAGGTTCAGTCAAAAGGGTGTAGTTGTGTTGCTTAATTTTGTGTTAGGGGCAGCAAAATTAGTGATATGGAAGACCAGAAAGAACAGCATTCGGGGACAGGGGTCTGTGGATGTGGTGGGAATGCTGGAGGGCATGTTGGCAGCGAGACTAAGGGTTGAGTTTGCATATTATAAACTTGTCAACAATATCGATCTGTTTTTGAGTATATGGGGTATTCAGAGGCTGTTGTGTTTAGTTACTGTGGAGGAGGAATTGGAGTTGTGTTTTTAATCGATGTGTAACTGTGGTTTTGTATGAGTATTTATTGTGTGGTGGGCCCCCAGACCCAATAAAGAGTATTTAAAACTCAAAACTCTCTCTCTCTCTCTCTCTCTCTCTCTCTCTGTCTCTCTCTCTCTGTCTCTCTCTCTCTGTCTCTCTCTCTCTCTCTCTCTCTCTCTCTCTCTCTCTCTCTCTCTCTCTCTCTCTCTCTCTGTCTCAGCAGTAAAAAAAACCTGGAGCATATACTATCAATCAAATTAAATCAAACTGTAGCATATACTATCAATCAAATGAAATCATACTGTATTTGTCACACGCGCAGAATACAACAGGCAACCTTAATCGTGAAATGCACCAATTTGTAAGTCGCTCTGGATAAGAGCGTCTGCTAAATGACTTAAATGTAAATGTAAATGTAAATGCTGAATACAACAAGTGTAGACTTTACCGTGAAATGCTGAATACAACAAGGGTAGACTTTACCGTGAAATGCTGAATACAACAAGTGTAGACTTTACCGTGAAATGCTGAATACAACAAGGGTAGACTTTACCGTGAAATGCTGAATACAACAAGGGTAGACTTTACCGTGAAATGCTGAATACAACAAGGGTAGACTTTACCGTGAAATGCTGAATACAACAAGGGTAGACTTTACCGTGAAATGCTGAATACAACAAGGGTAGACTTTACCGTGAAATGCTGAATACAACAAGTGTAGACTTTACCGTGAAATGCTGAATACAACAAGTGTAGACTTTACCGTGAAATGCTGAATACAACAAGTGTAGACTTTACCGTGAAATGCTGAATACAACAAGGGTAGACTTTACCGTGAAATACTGAATACAACAAGTGTAGACTTTACCGTGAAATGCTGAATACAACAAGTGTAGACTTTACCGTGAAATGCTGAATACAACAAGGGTAGACTTTACCGTGAAATGCTGAATACAACAAGGGTAGACTTTACCGTGAAATGCTGAATACAACAAGGGTAGACTTTACCGTGAAATGCTGAATACAACAAGGGTAGACTTTACCGTGAAATGCTGAATACAACAAGGGTAGACTTTACCGTGAAATGCTGAATACAACAAGGGTAGACTTTACCGTGAAATGCTGAATACAACAAGTGTAGACTTTACCGTGAAATGCTGAATACAACAAGGGTAGACTTTACCGTGAAATACTGAATACAACAAGTGTAGACTTTACCGTGAAATGCTGAATACAACAAGTGTAGACTTTACCGTGAAATGCTGAATACAACAAGGGTAGACTTTACCGTGAAATGCTGAATACAATAAGTGTAGACTTTACCGTGAAATGCTGAATACAACAAGGGTAGACTTTACCATGAAATGCTGAATACAACAAGGGTAGACTTTACCGTGAAATGCTGAATACAACAAGTGTAGACTTTAACGTGAAATGCTGAATACAACAAGTGTAGACTTTACCGTGAAATGCTGAATACAACAAGGGTAGACTTTACCGTGAAATGCTGAATACAACAAGTGTAGACTTTAACGTGAAATGCTGAATACAACAAGTGTAGACTTTACCGTGAAATGCTGAATACAACAAGGGTAGACTTTACCGTGAAATGCTGAATACAACAAGTGTAGACTTTAACGTGAAATGCTGAATACAACAAGTGTAGACTTTACCGTGAAATGCTGAATACAACAAGTGTAGACTTTACCGTGAAATGCTCACTGACAAGCCCTTAACCAACAATACAGTTCAATAAGTAGAATCAAGAAAGTAACACAAGATAGTAGTAAATTAATGTCATAGAGTTAGTGTGGGGGGCCTCCCGAAACTCTGGGTTCGAGCCCAGGCTCTGGGAAGTCCATGGGGCAATGCACAATTGGCCTAGCGTCGTCCGGGTTAGGGAGGGGTTGGCCTAGCGTCGTCCGGGTTAGGGAGGGGTTGGCCTAGCGTCGTCCGGGTTAGGGAGGGGTTGGCCTAGCGTCGTCCGGGTTAGGGAGGGGTTGGCCTAGTGTCGTCCGGGTTAGGGAGGGGTTGGCCTAGCGTCGTCCGGGTTAGGGAAGGGTTGGCCTAGCGTCGTCCGGGTTAGGGAGGGGTTGGCCTAGCGTCGTCCGGGTTAGGGAGGGGTTGGCCTAGCGTCGTCCGGGTTAGGGAGGGGTTGGCCTAGCGTCGTCCGGGTTAGGGAAGGGTTGGCCTAGCGTCGTCCGGGTTAGGGAGGGGTTGGCCTAGCGTCGTCCGGGTTAGGGAGGGGTTGGCCTAGCGTCGTCCGGGTTAGGGAGGGGGTTGGCCTAGCGTCGTCCGGGTTAGGGAGGGGTTGGCCTAGCGTCATCCGGGTTAGGGAGGGGTTGGCCTAGCGTCGTCCGGGTTAGGGAGGGGTTGGCCTAGCGTCGTCCGGGTTAGGGAGGGGTTGGCCTAGCATCGTCCGGGTTATGGAGGGGTTGGCCTAGCGTCGTCCGGGTTAGGGAGGGTTTGGCCAGTAGGGATATCCTTGTCTCATCAGTAGGGATAACCTTGTCTCATTGCGCTCTATGCACGCTAACCAGGTCTACAAGTGTAGGGGGTAAAATGTTAAATATATATATACTTTAAAAAAAAATAACACAAGAAAATGGCATAACAATAATGGGGCTATATACAGGGGGTATTATATTAACTAATGTAGTGTTTTTGTAGTATTGATAGGTATCTACGGTATACCTACTGCTGTAGTAAAATAAAACTGTAAGATATACTATAGCAACTAATGTAGTGTTTTTGTTGCGTTGTCTTTGACATAGAATTGGAGGCTGGGGTCTATAACCTGTATTTAGGGAGGACTGGGGTCTATAACCTGTATGTAGGGAGGACTGGGGTCTATAACCTGTATGTAGGGAGGACTGGGGTCTATAACCTGTATGTAGGGAGGACTGGGGTCTATAACCTGTATGTAGGGAGGACTGGGGTCTATAACCTGTATGTAGGGAGGACTGGGGTCTATAACCTGTATGTAGGGAGGACTGGGGTCTATAAACTGTATGTAGAGAGGACTGGGGTTTATAACCTGTATGTAGGGAGGACTGGGGTCTATAACCTGTATGTAGGGAGGACTGGGGTCTATAACCTGTATGTAGGGAGGACTGGGGTCTATACTATAACCTGTATGTAGAGAGGACTGGGGTCTATAACCTGTATGTAGAGAGGACTGGGGTCTATAACCTGTACGTAGGGAGGACTGGGGTCTATAACCTGTATGTAGGGAGGACTGGGATCTATAACCTGTATGTAGGGAGTACTGGGGTCTATAACCTGTATGTAGGGAGGACTGGGGTCTATAACCTGTATGTAGGGAGGACTGGGGTCTATAACCTGTATGTAGGGAGGACTGAGGTCTATAACCTGTATGTAGGGAGGACTGAGGTCTATAACCTGTATGTAGGGAGGACTGGGGTCTATACTATAACCTGTATGTAGAGAGGACTGGGGTCTATAACCTGTACGTAGGGAGGACTGGGGTCTATAACCTGTATGTAGGGAGGACTGGGGTCTATAACCTGTATGTAGGGAGTACTGGGGTCTATAACCTGTATGTAGGGAGGACTGGGGTCTATAACCTGTATGTAGGGAGGACTGGGGTCTATAACCTGTATGTAGGGAGGACTGAGGTCTATAACCTGTATGTAGGGAGGACTGGGGTCTATAACCTGTATGTAGGGAGGACTGGGGACTTTACTATAACCTATAGGTGTCTCACATATGGGTGGCACACATTTGGATATGTGGGAGGGGCATGGGAAAGGCATATGCAAATGCAATACTGTCGTAAAAAACGTTTAGTGTTTTTGAGGACATTACAGTAGTTTTTACGCCATAGTTCTTTTTGGGGGAGGGGGGGGGGTACTACTGCATCTATCTCCAACACTCCCCTCCTACCTGAGGACGTATCCTCGGAGCAGTCCATTGTGCTGTGGTTCTGGGGGAGGCTGCCACTGGACCATGATAGACTGGTTGGTACGACCCGACGCCACCATGTTCTTAGGAGGAGCGCTGGGAGCCTCCTCTCTCAGCATCAACCTGGGAGGACACAGACACAACAGGTTTTAGATGTACCGATTCCACGGGTTGGGTATTGGTAGAAGACTAAAACCACAAGGCCTCTGAGTTGGGTATTGGTAGAAGACTAAAACCACAAGGCCTCTGAGTTGGGTATTGGTAGAAGACTCTAACCACAAGGCCTCTGAGTTGGGTATTGGTAGAAGACTAAAACCACAAGGCCTCTGAGTTGGGTATTGGTAGAAGACTAAAACCACAAGGCCTCTGAGTTGGGTATTGGTAGAAGACTAAAACCACAAGGCCTCTGAGTTGGGTATTGGTAGAAGACTAAAACCACAAGGCCTCTGGGTTGAGTATTGGTAGAAGACTCTAACCACAAGGCCTCTGAGTTGGGTATTGGTAGAAGACTAAAACCACAAGGCCTCTGAGTTGGGTATTGGTAGAAGACTAAAACCACAAGGCCTCTGAGTTGGGTATTGGTAGAAGACTAAAACCACAAGGCCTCTGAGTTGGGTATTGGTGGAAGACTAAAACCACAAGGCCTCTGAGTTGGGTATTGGTAGAAGAATCTAACCACAAGGCCTCTGAGTTGGGTATTGGTAGAAGACTCTAACCACAAGGCCTCTGAGTTGGGTATTGGTAGAAGACTTTAACCACAAGGCCTCTGAGTTGGGTATTGGTAGAAGACTAAAACCACAAGGCCTCTGAGTTGGGTATTGGTAGAAGACTCTAACCACAAGGCCTCGGAGTTGGGTATTGGTAGAAGACTAAAACCACAAGGCCTCTGAGTTGGGTATTGGTAGAAGACTAAAACCACAAGGCCTCTGAGTTGGGTATTGGTAGAAGACTCTAACCACAAGGCCTCTGAGTTGGGTATTGGTAGAAGACTCTAACCACAAGGCCTCTGAGTTGGGTATTGGTAGAAGACTAAAACCACAAGGCCTCTGAGTTGGGTATTGATAGAAGACTCTAACCACAAGGCCTCTGAGTTGGGTATTGGTAGAAGACTAAAACCACAAGGCCTCTGAGTTGGGTATTGGTGGAAGACTAAAACCACAAGGCCTCTGAGTTGGGTATTGGTAGAAGACTCTAACCACAAGGCCTCTGAGTTGGGTATTGGTAGAAGACTAAAACCACAAGGCCTCTGAGTTGGGTATTGGTAGAAGACTAAAACCACAAGGCCTCTGAGTTGGGTATTGGTAGAAGACTCTAACCACAAGGCCTCTGAGTTGGGTATTGGTGGAAGACTAAAACCACAAGGCCTCTGAGTTGGGTATTGGTAGAAGACTCTAACCACAAGGCCTCTGAGTTGGGTATTGGTGGAAGACTAAAACCACAAGGCCTCTGAGTTGGGTATTGGTAGAAGACTCTAACCACAAGGCCTCTGAGTTGGGTATTGGTAGAAGACTAAAACCACAAGGCCTCTGAGTTGGGTATTGGTGGAGGAATCTAACCACAAGGCCTCTGAGTTGGGTATTGGTAGAAGACTAAATCCACAAGGCCTCTGAGTTGGGTATTGGTGGAAGACTAAAACCACAAGGCCTCTGAGTTGAGTATTGGTGGAGGAATCTAACCACAAGGCCTCTGAGTTGGGTATTGGTAGAAGACTAAAACCACAAGGCCTCTGAGTTGGGTATTGGTGGAGGAATCTAACCACAAGGCCTCTGAGTTGGGTATTGGTGGAGGAATCTAACCACAAGGCCTCTGAGTTGGGTATTGGTAGAAGACTAAAACCACAAGGCCCCTGAGTTGGGTATTGGTAGAAGACTCTAACCACAAGGCTTCTGAGTTGGGTATTGGTAGAAGACTCTAACCACAAGGCTTCTGAGTTGGGTATTGGTAGAAGACTCTAACCACAAGGCCTCTGAGTTGGGTATTGGTAGAAGACTAAAACCACAAGGCCTCTGAGTTGGGTATTGGTAGAAGACTAAAACCACAAGGCCTCTGAGTTGGTTATTGGTGGAGCAATCTAACCACAAGGCCTCTGAGTTGGGTATTGGTGGAGGAATCTAACCACAAGGCCTCTGTGTTGGGTATTGGTGGAGGAATCTAAGGTGAGGTGAGTTAGGTGAGTTAACTGTGGGTCAAACACATGGAACGGCTGGGGGTCAGGTGAGTTAGTTGAGGGCTACAACACGTGGAACGGCTGGGGATCAGGTAAGTTAGTTGAGGGCTACAACACGTGGAACGGCTGGGGATCAGGTAAGATAGTTGAGGGCTACAACACGTGGAACGGCTGGGGATCAGGTAAGTTAGTTGAGGGCTACAACACGTGGAACGGCTGGGGATCAGGTGAGTTAGTTGAGGGCTACAACACGTGGAACGGCTGGGGATCAGGTGAGTTAGTTGAGGGCTACAACACGTGGAACGGCTGGGGATCAGGCGAGTTAGCTGTGGATCAAACATGTGGAACGGCTGGGGATCAGGTGAGTTAGTTGAGGGCTACAACACATGGAACGGCTGGGGATCAGGTGAGTTAGTTGAGGGCTACAACACGTGGAAGGGCTGGGGATCAGGTGAGTTAGTTGAGGGCTACAACACATGGAACGGCTGGGGGTCAGGTGAGTTAGTTGAGGGCTACAACACGTGGAACGGCTGGGGATCAGGTGAGTTAGTTGAGGGCTACAACACGTGGAACGGCTGGCGATCAGGCGAGTTAGTTGAGGGCTACAACACGTGGAAGGGCTGGGGGTCAGGTGAGTTAGTTGAGGGCTACAACACGTGGAACGGCTGGGGATCAGGTGAGTTAGTTGAGGGCTACAACACGTGGAACGGCTGGGGATCAGGCGAGTTAGCTGTGGATCAAACATGTGGAACGGCTGGGGATCAGGTGAGTTAGTTGAGGGCTACAACACGTGGAAGGGCTGGGGATCAGGTGAGTTAGTTGAGGGCTACAACACGTGGAACGGCTGGCGATCAGGTGAGTTAGTTGAGGGCTACAACACAATTGCAAAATGTCTGGGGGGGTAAAGAGGACAGGTTTGAAAACCACTGGCCTAATTTCTCTCTCAACATCACTGATTGGCCGGAAAGTACTGCTGTCCAAAAAAAACGGCACCCTATTCCCTATATAGTGGACTACTCTAAACCAGCACCCACAGTATGTAGGGAATAGGATACGGTTTGGGACAAAGCACTGGTCTCCCAGTTCTGCATCCGTCTCTCATTAGAAGGGAAGGATGAAAACCCTGCCTCCTTCCCTCCCTCTCCATCATCCCTACCAGTATAGTTCAGCAGTAACTTTACTATGAATGAGTATGAAACTATCTACTCTATTAAATATAACTACCATCATATCATCATTCATCCCCCCCTCTCTCTCTCTCTCTCTCTCTCTCTCTCTCTCTCTCTCTCTCTCTCTCTCTCTCTCTCTCTCTCTCTCTCTCTCTCTCTCTCTCTCTCTCTCTTACTCTCTCAATTCAATTCAATTCAAGGGCTTTATTGTCATGGGAAACATGTGTTAACATTGCCAAAGCAAGTGAGGTAGATAACATACAAAGTGAATATATAAAGTGAAAAACAACAAAAATTAACAGTAAACATTACACATACAACAGTTTCAAAACAGTAAAGATATTACAAATGTCATATTATATATATATATATACACAATGTACAAATAGTTAAAGGACACAAGATAAAATAAATAAGCATAAACATGGGTTGTATTTACAATGGTGTTTGTTCTTCACTGGTTGCCCTTTTCTTGTGGCAACAGGTCACAAATCTTGCTGCTGTGATGGCACACTGTGGAATTTCACCCAGTAGATATGGGAGTTTTTCAAAATTGGATATGTTTTCAAATTCTTTGTGGATCTGTGTGATCTGGGGGAAATATGTCTCTCTAATATGGTCATACATTGGGCAGGAGGTTAGGAAGTGCAGCTCAGTTTCCACCTCATTTTGTGGGCAGTGAGCACATAGCCTGTCTTCTCTTGAGAGCCATGTCTGCCTACGGCGGCCTTTCTCAATAGCAAGGCTATGCTCACTGAGTCTGTACATATCAGTTTCTCAGTTTCTCATATACCCCTCTCTCTCTCTCTCTCTCCTCTCTCTCTCTCTCTCTCTCTCTCTCTCTCTCTCTCTCTCTCTCTCTCTCTCTCTCTCTCTCTCTCTCTCTCTCTCTCTCTCTCTCTCCCCCTCTCTCTCTCTCTCTCTCTCTCTCTCTCTCTCTCTCTCTCTCTCTCTCTCTCTCTCTCTCTCTCTCTCTCTCTCTCTCTCTCTCTCTCTCTCTCTCTGTAGACAGGACTGCAGTGCAGTGTCTTTTTTAATAGATACATCAGTATTAGTTAGGGTGACTGCAGCTCTCCATCTCTTTCTCTATCCACCCCTCTCTCTCTATCCATCCTCTCTCATCCCTCTCTCTCTCCATCCATCCTCTCTCTCTATCCATCTTCTCTATCCATCCTCTCTCTCTATTCATCCCCTCTCTCTATCCATCCTCTCTCATCCCTCTCTCTGCATCCATCCCCTCTCTCTATCCATCTTTCTCTCTTTATCCATCCTCTCTCATCCCACTCTCTCTATCCATCCTCTCTCAGCCCTTTCTCTCTATCCATCCTCTCTCATACCTCTCTCTCTATCCATCCTCTCTCAGCCCTTTCTCTCTATCCATCCTCTCTCATACCTCTCTCTTTATCCATCCTCTCTCATCCCACTCTCTCTATCCATCCTCTCTCTCTATCCCTATCTCTCTATCCATCCTCTCTCTCTATCATCCTCTCTCATACCTCTCTCAGCCCTCTCTCTCTATCCATCCTCTCTCATACCTCTCTCTCTATCCATCCTCTCTCAGCCCTCTCTCTCTCTCCATCCTCTCTCTCTCTCTATTCTCTCTCTCTATCCATCCTCTCTCTCCATCCTCTCTCTCCATCCTCTCTCATACCTGCCTATCTATCCATCCTCTCTCTCCATCCTCTCTATCCATCCTCTCTCAGCCCTCTCTCTCTATCCATCCTCTCTCATACCTCTCTCTCTATCCATCCTCTCTCAGCCCTCTCTCTCTCTCCATCCTCTCTCTCTATCCATCCTCTCTATCCATCCTCTTCTCTCCATCCCTTCTCTCTATCCATCCTCTCTATCCATCCTCTTCTCTCCATCCTCTCTCTCTATCCATCCTCTCTATCCATCCTCTTCTCTCCATCCTCTCTCTCTCTCCATCCTCTCTCTCTATCCATCCTCTCTATCCATCCTCTTCTCTCCATCCTCTCTCTCTCTCCATCCTCTCTCTCTATCCATCCTCTCTATCCATCCTCTCTCTCTCTCCATCCTCTCTCTCTATCCATCCTCTCTATCCATCCTCTTCTCTCCATCCTCTCTCTCTCTCCATCCTCTCTCTCTATCCATCCTCTCTATCCATCCTCTTCTCTCCATCCTCTCTCTCTCTCCATCCCCTCTCTCTATCCATCCTCTCTATCCATCCTCTCTATCCATCCTCTTCTCTCCATCCTCTCTCTCTATCCATCCTCTCTGTCTATCCATCCTCTTCTCTCCATCTCTAATCAGTAATTTCGGCTCTTCTGCACCCCGTTGTTTTTCAAGTAACTTTGGCCGTTAACACACAAACACACAGTGTTCAGCCGGTCCATTCCGCTGTGTTAAGGGTCTCTCACCCTAACCACCCAGCCGGTCCATTCCACTGTGTTAAGGGTCTCTCACCCTAACCACCCAGCCGGTCCATTCCACTGTGTTAAGGGTCATTCACCCAAACCACCCAGCCGGTCCATTCCACTGTGTTAAGGGTCTCTCACCCAAACCACCCAGCCGGTCCATTCCACTGTGTTAAGGGTCTCTCACCCTAACCACCCAGCCGGTCCATTCCACTGTGTTAAGGGTCTCTCACCCAAACCACCCAGCCGGTCCATTCCACTGTGTTAAGGGTCTCTCACCCAAACCACCCAGCCGGTCCATTCCACTGTGTTAAGGGTCTCTCACCCTAACCACCCAGCCGGTCCATTCCACTGTGTTAAGGGTCTCTCACCCTAACCACCCAGCCGGTCCATTCCACTGTGTTAAGGGTCTCTCACCCTAACCACCCAGCCGGTCCATTCCACTGTGTTTAGGGTCTCTCACCTAACCACCCAGCCGGTCCACTGTGTTTTAGCTTCTCGGACTGTCTCTCTCTCTCTCTCTGTCTCTCTCTGTCTCTCTCTGTCTCTTTGTCTCTCTGTGTCTCTGTCTCTCTCTCTGTCCCTGTCTCTTTGTCTCTCTGTCTCTCTCTCTGTCTCTGCCTCTCTCTGTGTCTCTGTCTATTTGTCTCTCTGTCTCTCTGTCTCTGTCTCTGTGTCTCTCTCTCTGTCTCTGTGTCTCGCTCTCTGTCTCTGTGTCTCTCTCTCTGTCTCTGTGTCTCTGTCTCTCTCTCTGTCTATCTGTGCCTCTCTCTCTGTCTCTGTGTCTCTGTTGCTCTCTCTGTGTATCTCTGTGTGTCTCTGTCTCTCTCTCTGTCTCTTTGTCTCTGTGTGTCTCTGTCTCTCTCTCTGTCCCTGTCTCTTTGTCTCTCTGTCTCTCTCGCTCTGTCTCTGCCTCTCTCTGTGTATTTGTCTCTCTGTCTCTGTCTCTCTGTCTCTCTCTCTGTCTCTGTGTCTCTCTCTCTGTCTCTGTGTCTCTCTCTCTGTCTCTGTGTCTCTCTCTCTGTCTATCTGTGTGTCTCTCTCTGTCTCTGTGTCTCTGTTGCTCTCTCTGTGTCTCTCTGTCTCTCTCTGTCTCTCTTTCTCTCCATCTCTCGCAATCCCTCTCCCTAAATCTCTCTCTCCCTCCCCCTCTCCCTCCCTCACCATCCATCCCCCTCGCCATCCCTCCCCAAAATCTATCTCTCACTGTCTCTGTCTTGGGCTCTCTCTTTTCTCTCTCTCTCCCACCAGCCCCCTCTTTAAGCAGCTCAGTTATTCTGCATAAGCTTTTTAGACATTAGCCATAGCGTGGTAATCTGTGTGTGTGTGTGTGTGTGTGTGTGTGTGTGTGTGTGTGTGTGTGTGTGTGTGTGTGTGTGTGTGTGTGTGTGTGTGTGTGTGTGTGTGTGTGTGTGTGTGTGTGTGTGTGTGTGTGTGTGTGTGTGTGTGTGTGTGTGTGAGAGAGAGAGAGAGGGTGAGAGGTGTTTGTTAGAGGGGATGTGTGAGGCAGGTTAGTGATGTGTTGCTATGTGATACAGACCAGTGGCTTTACAGCTGAGGCTATACTTCTATTACATTACATTATACACACACTCAGCTTTTTAACATTATTTTTTCAGTTTTTAAATCCTATTTACCCCAAACCCTCAACCTAAACCTAACCTTAACCCTTAAACCTAAACCTAACCCCTAACCCTCAACCTAAACCTAACCTTAACCCTCAACCTAAACCTAACCTTAACCCTTAAACCTAACCCTCAACCTAAACCTAACCCCTAACCCTCAACCTAAACCTAACCCTTAACCCTCAACCTAAACCTAACCTTAACCCTTAAACCTAAACCTAACCTTAACCCTCAACCTAAACCTAACCTTAACCCTTAAACCTAACCCTCAACCTAAACCTAACCCCTAACCCTCAACCTAAACCTAACCCCTAACCCTCAACCTAAACCTAACCCCTAACCTAAACCTAACCCTCAACCTAAACTTAACCCTTAAACCTAAACCTAACCTTAACCCTCAAACATAAACCTAACCCCTAACCCTCAACCTAAACCTAACCCCTAACCCTCAACCTAAACCTAACCCCTAACCCTCAACCTAAACCTAACCCCTAACCCTCAACCTAAACCTAACCTTAACCCTTAAACCTAACCTTAACCCTTAAACCTAACCCCTAACCCTCAACCTAAACCCCTAACCCTCAACCTAAACCTAACCCCTAACTATAACCCTCAACCTAAATCTAACCCCTAACCCTCAACCTAAACCTAACCCCTAACTATAACCCTCAACCTAAACCTAACCCCTAACCCTCAAACTAACCCCTAACCCTCAACCTAAACCTAACCCCTAACTATAACCCTCAACCTAAACCTAACCCCTAACCCTCAACCTAACCCCTAACCCCTAACCCTCAACCTAAACATAAC
The DNA here is from genome assembly GCF_021184085.1 of Oncorhynchus gorbuscha. Lineage (NCBI taxonomy): Eukaryota > Metazoa > Chordata > Actinopteri > Salmoniformes > Salmonidae > Oncorhynchus > Oncorhynchus gorbuscha. Next base: position 356,063 of record NW_025745395.1, on the reverse strand, counting down.
CCTAACCCTCAACCTAAACCTAACCCTCAACCTAACCCCTAACACTCAACCTAAACATAACCTAACCCTCAACCTAACCACTAACCCTCAACCTAAACCTAACCCCTAACTATAACCCTCAACCTAAACCTAACCCCTAACCCTCAACCTAAACCTAACCCCTAACCCTCAACCTAACCCCTAACCTAAACCTAAGCCCTAACCCTCAACCTAAACCTATCCCCTAACCCTCAACCTAAGCCCTAACCCTCAACCTAAACCTAACCTTAACCCTTAAACCTAAAATAGTATTTAAACAGATTCAGGACATGGAAAAAGTCCATGTCTTTCCTAAAATTTAATTATTTTCCTGTCAGGACATTCTAGTTCGCTGCCCTGGCCCCCCAATGGTGGAACAAACTCCCTCACGACGCCAGGACAGCGGAGTCAATCACCACCTTCCGGAGACACCTGAAACCCCACCTCTTTAAGGAATACCTAGGATAGGATAAGTATCCCTCTCACCCCCCCCCCTTAAGTTTTAGATGCACTATTGTAAAGTGACTGTTCCACTGGATGTCATAAGGTGAATGCACCAATTTGTAAGTCGCTCTGGATAAGAGCGTCTGCTAAATGACTTAAATGTAAATGTAAATGTTCTAGTGACTTGTCAGAACATTCTGGTGACTTGTCAGGACATTCTAGTGACTTGTCAGGACATTCTAGTTACTTGTCAGAACATTCTAGTGACTTGTCAGGACATTCTAGTGACTTGTCAGAACATTCTAGTGACTTGTCAGAACATTCTAGTGACTTGTCAGAACATTCTAGTGACTTGTCAGAACATTCTAGTGACTTGTCAGAACATTCTAGTGACTTGTCAGAACATTCTAGTGACTTGTCAGAACATTCTAGTGACTTGTCAGGACATTCTAGTGACTTGTCAGAACATTCTGTGTGTGTGTGTGCGTGTGTGTGAGACCTTGGTCTGTGGAGGGTGGCACCTGGAGCCAGATGCTACCTCATTACCGATGGCAACCCACACCAGGTAAACGATCGTTCAACAACATTAGACATTAGAGAGAATGTCTACAGTTTGCGTGAATAGCGGGGCGCTCTGCTACAGAATGATGATGATTGATGGAAACAGAGGGAGAGGAGAGAGAGAGAGGGAGAGAGAGAGAGGGAGGGGGAGAGGGAGAAAGAGAGGGAGGGGGGGTTGAGGGGGGTTGAGAGGAAGAGAGAAAGAGAGGGAGGGGGAGAGGGAGGGAGAGGGAGAGGGAGGGAGAGAGAGAGAGAAAGAGAGGGAGGGGAGAGGGGAAGGGGAGAGGGAGGGGAGAGGGAGAGAGGGAGAGAGGGAGGGGAGAGGGAGGAAGAGAGAAGGAGGGGGAGAGGGAGAGAGAAAGAGAGGGAGGGGGAGAGGGGGAGGGGGAGAGAGGGAGGGAGGGAGAGGGAGGGGAGGGGAGAGGGAGGGGAGAGGGAGGGGAGGGGGAGGGAGAGGGAGAGGGAGAGGGAGGGGAGGGAGAGGGAGAGGGAGGGGAGAGGGAGAGGGGAAGAGGGAGAGGGAGAGGGAGAGGGAGAGGGAGAGGGAGAGGGAGGGAGGGAGAGGGAGAGGGAGAGGGAGGGAGAGAGAGAGAGAGGGGAGAGGGAGGGGAGAGGGAGGGGAGAGGAGAGAGAGAGAGGGGAGAGATTGAAAGTCCTTTTAAGTAATTTTAAAAGTAGTTTCTTTTAAATCAAAAGGAAAAAGTTTGAGAGTTCAGCCCTGTTGCCATTTATGCAGACTACTTCCCT